>NC_079223.1:25078878-25121952 GCF_029633865.1 Lampris incognitus | reverse complement strand
AGAGCAGCCAGTCCCCTCAGATTGAGCTGAGCCACGGAGGTGAGAGTTTGATTCCTGAATGCCGGCTATGTTTTGAGTCAGGCACCAACATCATGTCCACCGGAGACTTCATTTAGACACTCAGTGGTGTGAACCCAGTCCTTATTACTTTAGCCCCTTCATCACCCTGACCCGAAGTCTTCCTCAATTACAAGGACCAAGAAAAACAGCAATCATCACATTAATACAGAGAAGATCAAGAGACTATTGATTGGTGGTTACTTGCAGAATATTCCCTCCATGACATGCGGTTCAGTGCCCCCTTCATGCTTGTCTGTGGCAGTCTTTTTAAATATTCATGACAAAGTTGCTTTATGGTTCCGCAGCTGAATTTCTAATTGGGCCGTCAAAAGAGATACAACATGCCCTTAAGCAGGACCATAACAGCGGTCAGCTCAAACAGAGATTTTGTGATTCAGCCACAGGGCTAATTAGCGATTAGCATTCACTGTTTACAGGGGTTTTTACCTGTGGGCCAAGGGATGGCTGGATTGAGCTTAAATCACTCCATCCAGCCTTTGAAGCTTCAAGAGCTGCCTGTCTATATCATAATGACTTGGGAGGAGAGAGGGAAGCGCTGTGTAACAACATAATCATCAATTAAGGCAGGGAAATGGCAAGAAGTGGGGATTTTAGCTCATTAAAAAAAGCCCAGAAGAAATAGTAACCCTGGATTTATATGTATTTTTTTCCACTCTGTCTTCCTTCTGTCAATGTCGGCGATCTTTAGAATTCAAATGAATTTGTCTTTCAAGACGAAGGAAGGGAGAGTCAGAAGCCAATATTCTTAATAAGGGTTATGGCTAAAATATGGATGACATTTTATCCAAGATGAGATCGGATGAAGATGGGATTTCCACAGAAGTTGTACCACTTATTAGTTTTCCTTATCTCTAAATTATGCCTGCAGCCATTTTTTGCCAACCAAAATCTCACGCCATGCAGTGATGCCTGAATTACTATTCCATGAACCGCATTAACGAGGTAATTTTTGGTTATTTCCAAACTCGACATATAATATCATCCAAATGCTCACCATACGACATTCCCTTCAGTAGTATGAGCCTGAGTAAGCTCCAGCAGGAGGTTTCTTCAATATCAATAAGACAGATTCACAGCATGGCACCATGCATAGGAAATGTGCAGCACATTTTCAGTAGTTAAATGAAGAGAAGATCTGGGATGAATAGTACCTTGCCATTTTGTGACATGAAGACAAAAAAGTGTCCCAACGGCGTCCGGGTAGCCTAGCCGTCTATTCCGCTACCTACCAACGCGGGGAGATGCCTCCAGCTTGGTCGGGGTTGTGGCTAGATGGTATACAGCCACGGACGGAAGTGACGTAAAATCTCGCCGGGCATATTTCGTTGCTATGACGATAGCTAGCCTGGCTAACCTCCTGAGCTACCGCGAGTTTGGACTTCGGTTTTGAAAGCCAGATGAATGATGAGTCAGATGATTTAGTCTGTAAGAGTGAGTTAACTAGAGTAAATCAGTGGCCTAATGTTGTCATTACATTAGCTAGCTAACGTTAGCTAACATTCCATAACTTACCATCATCCCTATTTGCCTCAACATGCATGGCCAGTCTGTATAGTTAGCATTAACAGTTATCTACATAGGTTCAACTAGATAGCTACCTAGCTACGTAATGTACCTTAGTAAAATTAATGAAATCATGAACCGTGTAACGTATATCTTACAAATCCACTTCAAACGGTTAGCTAACGTTAGCTAACGCAACGTCACATTTGTAACGTTAGCTAAGCTATCGTCAGCTATGCTAATTAGCTAGATAATTAACGTTAGCTAGCGATAAAAATTCACCCTCTTGACCAAAAGCCTTGTCTTTTGTCGAAACAACGAATTTCGTCAGTGTGTCCTCCTCACATTTGGCAGAGAGGGGATGAAGCAGCGACCGGGACGGCTCGAAAAAAAAGAGCGAGGTAATTGGCCAGATACAAATGGGGAGAAAAAGGGGGGAAATTGGGGGAAACAAAATCTAGCTACACTCTCTTCCGCATCCCGACTCGGCTAGCTCGATCATTTCCGGGCAGCGCCGGAAGTGATACGGACGACTGACAACAACAGCGAAGCGATGGCGTTTTTCACTTGGTCTCGTCAAGATCTACCCAAACTCACGGTTAGCGACGTTCGTCGCATTATCTAAGAAGCATGGCATACGTCAGTTACCAAGAAGGAGAAGGGCCTTCAAACCTTTCAAGCTACATCCACAATTACGAAGGTAAGATCCGGACGTCACGTGAGTAGCCTGCCTTCAAGTAGTTCTCCATTCCGGGCGTCTAGGTAGCGTAGCGTAGCGGTCTATTCCGTTGCCTACCAACACGGGGATCGGCGGTTGGAATCCCCGTGTTACATCCAACTTGGTCGGGCGTTCCTACAGAAACAATTGGCCGTGTCTGCGGGTGATTGATGTGGGTATGTGTCCTGGTCGCTGCATTAGCGCCTCCTCAGGCCAGTCTGGGCGCTATAGTCTGGTCCTCCCACGCGCTACGCACCCCCCCCCGAAACTCCTCACTGTCAGGTGAAAAGAAGCGGCAGGTGACTCCACATGTGACTCCACGGAGGAGGCATGTGGTAGTCTGCAGCCCTCCCAGGTTCGGCAGAGGGGGTGGAGCTGTGACCGGGACGGCTTAGAAAATAGGTTACTAATTGGCCAAGTACAATTTGGGAGAAAAGGGGGGGTGCCCAACGAATAATGCAGTTACTCCTTGCAAATTGATAGTTCCCTAATTTATACCCCCTCCCCCTAAAAAACAAACAAGACAACCACAACAAAACAAACCAATAAAGAGATAAGTGTGTGTTTTTCACAGGATGTCACTTTGTGTTACCTGTGGAGGACACTCAGTGGCTGTTCAGGATCCATGTAAGACATTATCACGTTGAAACCACTGCAAGGACATACTGTGTAGCTCATGTCTTCAACGGCCATCCAGACATTAAAAAGAATATCAGATTTCCAGACTTCTTTGAGGATATGTTCCCTTTGAGAGAGTATTTCTTTTGAGCATATCCAAACGTTTTCATCTCCCCCTTTTTTTCCTATCTATTTTTGTCATAAAAAAGTGAGACCGACTCAACACAAGCTAATTCAGAATGATAAAACTGCTGCAGTGAGTTTTCTCCCTAACAAAGTACAGAGATGGCTGATGAAGGGGTTATTAAGGAACCATCATTACTCTCACTTTGGGTTAAAAAGGTTGACTGAGAGCTACTATTATGTCCTGGCTTTTTCGCTGATGCGGTCAAAAAAAGCTGAGGTGATACCGAGGCGCTCCCCTTCTGTGAAGGTGTTAGTTGAGGGGACCTGTCAATGAGGATATTCAGACTGGAGGAACAGTGCGTACTCAGGGATAAGAGTCAACAGTAATTAGAATCTATCTGGGGAGATGGGAACACACACACACGCGCGCACACACACACGCAGGTACACACACATGCACATGCGCAAAACGTCCCATCATATGCGCACATATAAGCATGGCTACATATGCTCCCGCCAACAAACACGTACACAAACACAACACACACAGACAACTCTACACTGGAAAAAAAAATACGGGTATGTGCATAATTTTTTTCTCATTTTTGTGTGCCTCCACCACGTATGCACATTTGTGCAAACACAAAAGACACATACTCACATACAAACGTGCATGTGCTTGCGAGCACATGCGCACACACACAGACACACACACACAAAACGTCCCGTTAAATGTGTGCATATAAGCGTGGCTATATATGCCCCCTCCAACAAACAAGCACACAAACACAACACACACAGATGAATTTACACTGGGAAAAAAAGATGGATATGTGCATAATTTTTCCCCAATTTGTGTGTACTTCCACCACACATGCATATATGCACATTAATGCAAACACAAACACATACTCACATACAAACGTGCATGTGCATGTGCACGTACACACACACACACACACACACACACACACACACACACACACACACACACACACACACAGTATTCCACAGAGATTCATCAAAGGCATGTCCTTTAGTATGGAGATTATGGCTGTGTACTTCCCTTTTTCATGAAAGACCTTTTCTTAAATTGCTCATTAATGAGATGGAAATATATTTCTTCCACGGCCCAAAGTCGGAAAAAGATGCACTCATTGAGAGAGAGCCATAAATCTAAACATTTGAAAAAGAATTAGTAACAGGAGCCACCCATTCTTGTTCTCTGAAAAATTTATGCAGCGCATGTTATATTTATTACAAGGCTGACTGTCATTCATTTTACCAGAACTAACAGAAATTAAAAGTGACAGCAACCTCATCAAGAATGAATGCCATTGTATTCTACACGGGGCAGAAAAGACTGGAAAAATCAGATAATGAAATACAAGCTCTCCACAGTGCATCTCTAACAGGGCTATCCAATCCATAAAGAAACGCCTTGAATGAAGGAATGAGGGCAAAGGAAATCATAAAATGCAGAGACATAAAAACGGCAATATCTGGGTTTTTTTTTTCATTTTCATTTAGAATTTGTTATTCTACTGCCGCGATGAACTCAGCCGAGTGATTGACGATCAGACGACTGCAAAATAACTCGAACCCTTCCAGAATTGAAATGAAAAAAAAAAAAGATTACTTGAAACTAATCAGAGCAAATTGAATGTAATACTCACACTGAATTATATGTATATTGTAATATTTTGAGTGTCGGCTGCAGATCTATTTGGAAATTATTCAATCTGTGGCTTCACTCATTAGAGAAGTGGGGTTCTGATCTGAGAATGCAGCAGCTAAATGGTCAGGTTCCCATGTGAGAGGAAATAAATGAAATATTAGTTTATTACATATTTAAATCTCTCTCCCCAGGCTGTCTCACCCTCTTTTTTTCTGGGTTGGTTTGCATTATAATGTTCACCAAACAGTTTTCCCAGCTAATAGCTTGCAACAACGTGGTCCTGCTTTTCCCCCTCTGCTTTTGGTCTAGATTTTCATAACAAATTACCATGGCACGCCGAGGGAAGGTTTCACGCTTCAACTTCCTGAGGAGGCAAGAGGGAAAAATTCATCTTTAAGTGGTACAAAGTTGAGGATCGCCCGTGGAACGTCTTCACAGTGTGTGTCCGTTAAACATTGAGTGGACGGTAAACTGGAGATAGCAAGTCAATTTGGTCAGGAAGAGGACGGCAACGTTTTCGAAAATAGGAAATCCATACCGTGTGCAGTTGCATGCAAAAAGCTCTCGCCATAGTGCATGGGAATCTGATGTGAACCCCCACCCCCCGCCCCCACCCCGATGAACTGTGTTTTTATTATACCTATTGGCCTATTAAGTCCAAGGTCACATCTAAAATTCCAGACTGCTTTTTAAGTTCATAATCGAAGTGCGATCCATCAAAATGCTGATGTATCAAAACAAACAGAGGGCTGAGAGGAGGGATACGGCATGGGATGGGCCCTCTGAATAATCGTTAAGGGCAGCCCCCTCGCTCTGCCTATCTCAGGTGTGTGATTAAAATCAATTAAATCACTCCTCCAGTGTCAACCGCCCCAAATCTCCTGACAAATGAAACGGCGCTTCAGGAGGACGAGGACGTTCCCGGTCCTGTCGTGGCTCGGCTCATATTCACAAATGAGATTAAGATTGGGCTGCTGAGGGATTTCAAAGGCCTGTTTACCATAAGAGCATGAAACAGCCTGTGAAGCCCATGTAGGCCACATTAAGTAGACTTGAAAGTGTCTGGAGCAGAGATCAGCTCCCAGCCCACAGTGAGAGTAACTGGCTGGAAGAAAAAAAAGGGGAGGTTATTTACCTGCGCCTCCAACACGTGTATCTCGGATTAAACTTGGATAATCTGTATTGAGGAATTGTGCTCGCGGATATACCCCGGTACATAAACTCCTAAATGTCCTCAATCCACTTTGCGTGACGCGCCTTGTGCATCTTCCATGTAATATTCATGCATGTGATTGTGTGTTTTGAGTCAGCACGGTTTTCACCGCAGCACTCGGCTGATTGCCTTTGCTGTGCGTCGCCAGACAAATTAAGCCATTTACACAGCATCAATATGAAATAACAAAATGCCCTTTGTGCATTGTTCTCTGTGGTCTACAGACCACCCCCCTTCTCTCTCTCTCTCTCTCTCTCTCTCTCTCTCTCTCTCTCTCTCTCTCTCTCTGTCTCGCATTCAGATTCAAATTCAAAGGGTTTTATTGGCATAAAAGTTTTAAAAACAATGTTGCCAAAGCATCAGTGCAATTTGTCCAAATATTTTGGACAGTACACAATAACACTAATAATGAACATTAACACAATATTATACTGATCAATAAAGAAACAATAAAACAACGATAACAATAAAGAAAGATAAGTAAATCAAAAGGTAGATTATGAGTTGTGAGGAGACCAAGTACAGCTGTCATGTGTTGTTTTCTCTCTGTCTGTCTCTCTGTCTGTCTCTCTTTCTGTCTCTCTCAGTCTGTGTCTGTCTGTCTGTCTGTCTGTCTGTCTGTCTGTCTGTCTGTCTGTCTGTCTGTCTGTCTGTCTCTCTCCTTTTCTTTCTCTCATCATCACACACACACACACACAAACCGGCCTGCCCCGTTAGCTAGACGTAAGCTTGGGTTTGAGCCTCTGCACGCTTCTTTATGACGAGACTTGGTGAGATCTGCTGATCCCATCTCCAGCGGGCCCCCGTGGCCCCCCTTTGCAACATTAAGCAAAAGCGCTAAATCAAAGTGTGGAGTCAGCCCAGTGTGTGTGTTTAACGTCCCCCCGCTCTTGTCACCAATGACCAGGGGCGGGCCGCCACGTGTCCTTGCCCTATCCCCCGGTGTCCTATCACTCCTTTATCTGTCCACGGGGCATGGCCCTCTCCCAAAGACAACCACACATGCATGCTCAAGAAGGGTCTTTTTATTCATCTCGACACCCACAGAGAAAATCAGACGTCCCAAATTGTTCCCCTACAGCAGTTGTTTTATTCATGGTTACATTGGAGACCTTTTTTTTCCCCGGCAATCATGCTTAAATGTATACATATATCAACGGTCATTATCTACTTGGAGCAGAGCAATTTTTTTTACTTTTTATTTTTTTAGTCATTTTTACACCACGGAAACATTATGGATGCGGCCCAAACTTCGTCTCAGTATTTACAGGAAAGAGTCACACTCTAGATATGTTGCAGGGAGTGTTTCCAAACTGCAGCAAACTTATGTAGGACGCTGACCTGTATTTCATTTTGAAGAGCAAAAAGAAAAAAAATATATATATACTTTTTTAACGCGGAGGCCCTCGTGGGAAAACAATAACAGACAGTATGTTTATTTGCAATGAAGCTGCACGGCACAAAGAAAGAGCAGCCACGCCATGGGACTCCACTCACTCCTGAGAAGAAGGGCACAACCAATATTCCCAAACCCATGCCAGGACTTGTGATTGTGCCGTATACTGTTTTTCCTCTTCTTTATCAGGAATGATCAAATCAAGCAAGGAAGTGTGTTTCATCAGTCTGTCGAAGGGTAAAGCGAGACTTTCAAAATAATCCCTTAAGTAGATGAGGCATTTCATGTATTGCTTTTTAGTGCAAGATGCAATGCATTTCAAGAGAACGGGAAAATGACAATTAGATAGAGAGACTACCTTCATGAATGGTGTGATGCTTGTTTTTTTCTTCTTGTGCACAGGGACTAACCATCACACTGTATCCCGTGTCCACACATCGGATCTGGCGAGGTTATTATTCAGTCTCTTGACAGGTCGTATTTTGTCAAATAAAATGTTGAATTGCTTCACAGTCGCCACAGAGGCGGTAGTGATACATGTAAGTAGAATTAAATTACTCTATAGCATATTACAGCCTCGCTGGGATTGTGGCTGTTCCTCCATTTTTAATAAGTGCTTATTTCCCATGGGGCCTTGTTGGGCACTGTGGGTCAACAGTGTCCAAGAGGGCAAAGCTTGTTCACCACATTCAAGAGCCCTTTAATTGCTTGAGGTTATGTGTGCTATTATCTCCCTTTTTCTTTTTCATTATGGCGGTGCAGAGGTTCTGATAGACCCATCCTCCCAATCTGAAAGCACTCGCTGCTTTTAGTGCACTTCAATTAAGTGTGCGGAGAGGTTTGCTGTGATGAGATTTATGCAATTAATTGTTGCAAATTTGTTTTTTACCCATACGTATTTTGAATATGTATTCATATTTCTTTCCTTGGGCATCCTGGTCCCCTCTTTTTGTTCGGTTGTGATAATGTTACAACCATAACAGCAATATTTTCAGTGTTCCCAGGAGTACGTGGTCTGACTCAAACATAATAACCCACGGCAGTGTCTGTCTGACTCTCAGCCATTCTCATTCCTGCTTGCAGCTGATGCCGTAACCCCGGCCCCTTCACTGCAGGCTGTGCTGACGGCTAGCTCAGAGCAGCTTCACACACACACACACATACACACACACACACACACACACACACACACACACACACACACACACACACACACACACACACACACACACACACACACACACACAATGAAAGACCTGCAGACCTACACTTGCACATGCAAACGTGTGTGCTTGTGTGTGCGCACACATGTTTGCATGTGCAGGTGTAGGTCTGCGGGTCTCAATGTGTGTTATCTATGGATACGTGTGTGTGTGTGTGTGTGTGTGTGTGTGTGTGTGTGTGTGTGTGTGTGTGTGTGTGTATTTGTGGGTTGCTCCTTAAGCGCAAGGAGACAAATACACACACACGTGCATCCATAGATAACACACAGTGAGAGACCTGCAGACCTACACTTGCACGTGTGTACGTGCACACACGTTTGCATGTGCAAGTGTAGGTCTGCAGGTCTCTCATTGTGTGTTATCTGGATACACATGTTTGTGTGTGTGTGTGTGTGTGTGTGTGTATTTGTGGGTTGCTCCTTCAGCGCAAGGAAACACACACACACACATGCTCAAATTACTATAAGCACTAACAAAAAACATGCAGAGGACTCTTCCTTATGTCATCTCTTTCATTCAGTCATTGGTTTCCCCCTTTTTCGTGAGCTATTTTGAAATTAAAGGAGTGCAGTGAGTAAGGCTTCCCACGGACACTTGCTTTCAGCGCTGATTACTGGAAACAGCAAAAAGTTGTGACAAAGTTGCATTTAAATTGTGAAAACCAACTGTGACATGTGTTGAACTTCAAAGCGTGAAGCACCTGCAGGCAAATGCGGCGGTCCCCGTGCAAGACGACTCCGCAGGCGAGAGCCGTGAGTTTGATCACTTTTACCTGTGCTGACAAGTTTTCCCTTCAGTTCAAAACGAGGGAAAGTGGATGACTGATCAATATAAACGCAGGTGTTTGGAGAGAAGCCGATTGATCAGTAATCGTCCCTCAGACTGTAAAAAAAAAAAAAAAGAAATCACAGGAAAGAAAGTGAAAAGTTAAGTAGGACACTGTCGGGGATTCCCTGGGTACGAGTCTTGGAAAAACTGCACAGCACAAATGAAAAAGAACAGAGGAGAAGTGGATGGGGAATTCAAAAAAGAATAATTAAAAACTCAAATCGGGTTCTTAACTGTGAGAAAGAGCGAGCGAGAGAGCGAGAAAGAGAGCGGGAGAGTGAGAGAGTGGGTTTTTTTAAATCCACCAACAAGAATACTCTTGGATGATAACTGCCTCAGCCGTAGGCTATTAAAATATTAACCACCGCTGTCCGAGCTGGGACTTTCCGAGTGGTACTGAACAGTTATCCTCCCCGGATCCCGGGCCTGAGAGAGAGGCTGTGCTCCAGCACACTGCCCTGTGGGAGGCTCCAGCTTGCATGGGGAAGTGTTTTAATGTTCCTCAGATGCCTGCCTCGCTGAAAGAGCTTTGACAAGGCAACTACCCTGGGTGTGATTTAAAGGTGTGCACAGGGGGAGCCAGGTAGCGGAGCTGAGGGCCTGTTAAGCTACCGGGCTGCTTTCTAGAGGAAAAAGGAATGAACCGGCTTTATTCCCCTGTTGCAGAGCAGAACTTGCTCCCCATAGTTTGAATCATTTTTGCAGTATGAAAAAAAAGAGGAGAAAAAAAAAAGAGGCTTGCTGCAACCTGATATTGTTCACTAAGCGGCTGGTATAATGTGCTCCCGCTGTAAAAAGGTGGGCGTGCAAAATGTTGCAAAATGTACAGTAGATGGAACGGGACAGAGGGGTTGGAAAAGGGGATTTGTGCTTTTGCACCGAGGAAAATTTGCACGGATTCGGTTTCGGTTAAAAGAGTAATTGTTCTAATTGCCTAAGATTGTGTGCAATTTATTACACTCGTGATGCATAAGTACAATGAGCAGCACGGAGTGCGTTTGTGAATCACGTAGTGAATTTTTGTTTAAGGAAACACATGCTGAGGCGTACACTCTTTTATCTCGAATAGTGTAATTGTAGAGGTTTTATTGACTCTAACAGATAACAGCAATTATTTTCACTGAGCGTGCTTTCTGGTCTCTGCCAAATGTGAGTTGGCAGATTATTAAAAAGACAAGTGGTCTCTTTGATACCGAGAAAAAATACAAGGGTGTATTTTTAGCAACAGTAAAAGGGTGCCAACTTTGTTCAGGTGATTTTTTTTTTCAATTAGTGATGAGTGGCGGTGCCTAGGAAATAATATATACTCATCCGCCGCCTGTAGTTTGAAAGTTAAGCCTAAGGATACAGGGGTAAATGAGCCATTTGCTGAATATTTGGAGACGTGGGTTCTCGAAATGTTCCGTTACATTGGAAGGTCACGGAGCAGATCATGGCGTCAAGTCGCCTGAAGAATGAGGAACGAATGAGGAACAAACGAGGCCTCAAATCTTCCCCTAGCTGCATGTATGAGTACCTCTGCCTCTCCTTGTCATGTCTTCTCTTTCCATTTATCCCTTCTATAACCAGCCCTCTGCCCCCACCTTTGTCCATCACGTCCTCAGTCTCTCTGGTTTCCCCTGTTCTGCAGCGGTCTTCTCTTTGGTCTGACTTTCCTTCCTCCACTTCTGTCAGCAATGTCCCCTTTCCCCTGGTATCAGGAGCCTGGCTGGCTGGCTGGCTGGCTGGCTGGCAGATGGGACAGATGAGGATGGCAGGGATTGGCTAATCCCTAATCTGCTGTCTCCTTGCCACTCTGGACCACGGAGGAGAAGAGGAGAACGACAGAGAGAGAGAGAGCGAGAGAGAGAGAGGGAGAGAGAGGGAGAGAGAGAGAGGGAGAGAGAGATGGAGCCAGCTGTCAGATGGAGAGTCTTTCATGGTCCTGCGCACACAACAGCTGCACAGGGCCCGCCTGCACAGCTCTGCATTATTAAGCATCTTTTTAGTTGGTTCCAGATGCAGACCTAGCTGTGTTTACCAAGGCTTTGTGCTTTCTTGCACCCCCACCCAACTCTCCACCTCCATTTCCTACTTCAACACCCCCCCCCCATTATGTTTCTTGTTACTAAGAAGTTTGACGTGGTCGTCTTCTTATATCTCTTTTTAGATGTAGGCATGACCTTTGGGCTTACTTTCATCACCTTGGTAGTTCATCTGTACATTTTCGGTGAGGGGGAAAGGAAAAGGACTCGGAATCCCTTAAACGTTCGGGGACTTCTCAAATGGGAAAATCTAGTGCCCCTCCTCAGGTCGACCATGGGTAAAAGTTGTGCCGCGGTGTAAATATGCAGTGTCTTTGGCAAATGACAAAATTGATGTCTAATGATATTGAATGAAAAGATTTCCAGCTGCAGAATCAATACTGTCGTGGCCGACGTGTAAAACGTAATTACCAGGTGACGAGATGGTTACACAGCTGCAATTACGTATCATTACATATTTCGTTTGCCTTTATTGTTTACACTGTTTACAATTAAATCTGAAGTACAAATACATGCATGCATGCTTGCTCACACACAAACACAAATGCAAACACAAACACACCCTCGTACATCCACCCATCCACCCACACACACACACACAGTAGCATTCACATATTCACACAGCAACCTTTTGCAAAAGCCAGTTTTGAGGGGGCTAATCTGAGCCCCAGTCCCATCTCTTGTCAAGTTCAAGAGGGTTAACAAATCTTTACCTCCACAACAGCCCTCCTCTCCCCCCCTTTCATGTCCACATTTGTTCGCTGTATGTCCAAAAATCTACAGAGGCCCGTCCTGACTCAGTTGGGATTGGTTTAGCTGAAGAGCTGGAGGCTTCTCAGTGGCTGGCATCTGTTGTTCCTCTTCCCAGAGCTGCTGGCAGTCAGTTAATGGCCATGCTTGGGACCCAGAGAGAGAGAACAGTGGCTGATTTCCCCAAAGCCATCGCACCAATCCCGGCACACCACCAACTGCAGATGAGCCACCAGCAGCTAGAAACATTCAGGCTAACGCTCCGCTTCTCTGAGAGCTTAGGGCAGATGTTCTTTACTTTTCTGTGTTCCTCACATAACTCCACATTGTCAAGCTTGTCCTTTGATTCAGGGTATATCCCAGTATTCAAAGCTTTTCCTTGTTTTTTCCTTCTTTTTTTTCCTCGCAGAGTTTAATTTTGTCTTATTTCAGCGCCTTTTGTATCATCACGCTACATGATTTAAATCATGCCACTTGAGATATCTGCGCTTGAAAACATTAGCGATCGAACGAGACATCAATCTCCCGCTTGTAGCAATTGCGGTTGTGAGACATCATGATTAGATCAACAAGTTATTATTGTTGTTTTAATTTAGTTTTAAATGAGCATTTTGCCCCTCTGACCGTGGCATGTGTGACGTGGGTGCAGCGTGGATCATGCATGTTATTACTGCAGCCACTGCAGGGCTCACTCCTGTGCCTCTGCATAATGCTGGAGGAGGCTGCTGCTACAGTTTAATCAGCATCCCGTTACTCTGGAGAGTAAGGCTGGATATGTTATCGCCGAGGAGGAAGTTCAAACGGAGCCCGATAAATAAATTTATGCCTTGATGATTAGCTGTCACATAAGCAATTAAAATGACTTCCAATTATTCATTTCCAAACAGGTGCAGCCAAAGAAGTGGGTGATTGTTCTGGTAATTGTCAAAATCGAACAATTTGTTTTGATGAACTTTCAGCGCGCGGCGCCTATGAAAAATTAAAGCTGACTCCCATAGAATAACTCAGAGTCGTTTAATATCACAGTCTCAAATACGTATCAAGGGTGTTTTCGTCTTCCGCGCCGCGCTTTCCGGGGCCCTCGCATAACAGCATTTTGTACTTGGCTCCTCGCTGCATAAATGTTCTGGGCTTCGCAGATCACCACAGCAAAACTGTGTATAAAGCTCAATCACATTCTTTTAGCAATTTATTAATTGTGACTGGCATAGCCATGGCGTCCTCCTGACAGTCTCACAACTGCCTCAGAAAAACACACTTGACAGCTCAGGACCCCAAATCCCACCATGAATTCGTCCTTGACACATCCTTAATGACGATCATCTTGATGATTGTAAATACATTATCATATCAGATCACGTCCGTGTTGCAATCATCACCTCCATTTCCCTTTTAATTAAACAGCAAAGCTGACACCACATCTGTCAGAAAAAGGAAGTGAGACTTTTTGAAATCAGCGCGAACTTCCCCCTTTTTTTCTCTCTCTCTCTCTCTCTCCCTCTTCTCTTCTCATCCCCTCGTCCCTCTTCCACGGCAAACAATGAGAGAAAATAACAAGCTCCATCAGCCCTGCTCTCCTCCTCGCCCTCTCTGCCTTTCTTCCTTTATCCTTTCTCTCCCCCTCTCTTTCCATCTGGCCCTTTCACACTCTCACCCTTTCCGCCTCTCTCTCCCTGGTTCTCCAGCCGCTCGGAAGGCCGGGGTAATGAGACAGGGAAGGAGCGTGGCCGCGGAGCATCGGCCGTGCACGGAAGACGTGAACGTTCGCTGCAAATGAGACGACGCCTGTAAATTCATTTTTATTCTGATTACTGTCATCATCCATTACGGCGCCGCTTGCACACATTTGGCCTCAGCCTTCGTGATGGGGGTGTCATTATTTTGCCAGATTACGTTATTTAAACTATTAACACGTCAAGCGCGTGAGGCAACAATGCAGGGGCACACTTAGACAAGCTGAGGAGAACGGGAGGACGTGTCACTGCCTTGACATATGAAGGCACTTAATAGCTACTGCTCCGAGGACAGAGGAGAGAAATTACATAGACAGCTTTCAGTGGAGAACGGAGAAAGCTGTTCACGAGTACTCTGAGCTGACAGAACTGTTTTTACAGGGTGATTATTTTACAGAGCCAGTATATAAAACCGCTGCAGCTCAGCGCCGCACAAGACAATATCTTCCCCTCGCACATATGTTTATGGCACCTATTTGCATGTTATTGGTGTCATTACTAAAGTAAAGGGCGCGCTTGTTTTGCATGTGCAGTTGCACGCGGGCTGGTTTCTTGATTCTTTCAGTGGACTCCGGTGTAGAAAGCCTGACTGCGAAGTTTCTCGTAATGAGGAAATCCCGTGCTCTCTAGTTTTTAAAACCGAGTTAACTGACTGAAAGTTGCTCTTTCGGGTGGCTTTGTTGAACTTTGAAAATGTTTCATCAAATCTTCTCAATATGAAAAAAAAATGTCAGCGTTATGAAATAAACAGGGGTCCCACTGGTGACGCGAAGAAACTGGGCATGGACAGCCAAGTCAGCGGTTTTGACTGGATAAATCCATGGTTAACCTATTGAATTGGTTCAACCACAGCCAAAAATCAGCCGTGGCGTCCGCCAGCGGAGCCAGCGTCCCGTTCAGCCAGCACAGCAGCTTAGCAGTCTTAACAGAGAATCCACCACTTATCATCATCGGCATCCAGCGCCACAACACTCCACCATGAAGAGGCTTGAGTTAAGCCGGTTAAAATAACACGAGACAATACACCAACAACAGCTTCCTCTTCCCTTTTGATGCCTGCTTAATTTGAATGGCACAATGGGCTGAATCCTGTTCTGGTGTTCGACCAGAGGACCACAGAGCTCCGTCCATCTCTCCTTTACATCAGAGGCTGCTGGAGGAGCAGGGGGCCCCCTGATACTGTGTGGGGTTGGCTGATAAAGGCCTTATTTCAGGGTCTTCCAGTGAGTGCCGGATTCTACTCCCCCAGCAGGGACGTCATGGACTGTGCCGGTTAAGGCAGACGCTAGAAACTGCAGTTAGAGCTGAAAGAGGGAGTGGGTAGATAGATAGAGAGAACAGAGCTGGGTGGGTGTGGGGGGGGAGTAGGGGAAGGGGTAATATGGAAGAAATTGTAAGAGTGGGAGAGAGAAAGACAGATTGAGAGAAGAGAGTGAGTGAAAGAGAGAAGTGTTGACTGATAATGGAAGCTGCCTCGAGAGTTTACCGTGCATATAACACCTTTAAGCTATAAATTGGGGAGTTTAAAAGTTCAATCTTTTCACTTTCCCTCTTGTTTTGGGAAGCTATATTCGTGGCCTCATGGTATTTGACTTTTCCTCTAGCCGCTGACACATGACTGAGGTCCTATTACTGCTACCGAGTTTGCTATTGAGGCAAACGATACCCACTGACTGCTGCGGACCCTGTGAAGCATTTTACCTTGGGCTCATCCAGGACTTGACATGACCTTTGAACCTGAGGAGCGCAGCTGTCAAATGTCTCCCCTGTCATTCCCTTTGGAGACACACAGATACTTCACAAGCACCACACACCCTCAACAACTATACACGCACACACACGCACGCACGCACGCACACATACAGACACACAACTCATATTTTCTGCATTACTTTTTGAGCCCCATGACACTCACACACCTTATGATGAAATCCAATACAAAGTATTGTGATGTGCATAACACACACACACACAGAAAGAAGTCAATAACTTTGTAATGCTGTGCAGAAATTGCAAGATAGAAGCTACATATGTACGTACGTATGCAAAAGCATGCAAATATGCTTTCTTTTAATTCTTCAAAACGCATATATATATCGTTGTGTATTGGAGTCTCATGAATATCCTCCATCACGTTATTAACATGTGCTTGTAGTGGGAGGAGAAGATTGTGATCAGATTATGAAAAGTACGGGTGAAAGAAGCTAAAATTAGCAACAGCAAACACAAGCTTCTATTACAAAGAGGAGGAAAAGGCGAAACCATTTTTCCCGAGCAGGTTTCTTGCTATGAAATCCAAATTTGCATTATTGTGTTGCTTCTCTCCAGCCCAGTTGAGGAACGACTGAGCGTGTATTTATCTGTTTCAAAAAGGCCCCCTTGAATGTGAAATCACTGTGACAGGAGCACCACCAACTGGTCAAATGAGGCCTCTCCACCATTAAACCGCCAACCATTCTCTCCTCTGATGTGCACCGAAAGATTAGTCACACGCATCCACTTGCAACCTCTACATTTAAACAGTCTTGATTTATTCTTAGCATGATCTGAAAAAAATACAAGTTTTTTTTGTGTTTTTCTTTTTTTTTCTCCGTCAAAAACCCCCTCGGAGAGGTTGACTTCATGGTATCCATCATCATGCATCTTTAATGACGTCAGGCCAGGAGCATGGGGTAAAATCACAGTAGTGGCCCCGGGCTAAAACCAGCTAAAATGAGGTCCCCCCCCCCCCCCCACACACACACACACCCTTCCCACGCAGAGAGAGCCGCACACAGGCCGAAAGGGAGGGTACATCGCACCCATCGATCGCTGAAGCGGCTTGGCGGCTGGCGGCCACTCAGTGGGGTTGATGGATACGTCTGTGCCATAAAAACTCAATGTTGGAACGAGGTAGACCTGAGCCACAAACTGAGGAGACGGAGGGGTGACAAATGACGGATGCCGTGATTTATGGGTCCTTCTGCCAGGCCAGGGGAAGGACAATCTCCTCACCCAATTTGGTTTAACTGTAAAGGGCCTATGGAGACTTACCACACAAAACCGGGAAGAAAAAAGAAGTGGCGGAACTTCACACTGGACTCTATTTAAAAGCCATAACTGGAATTAGAGCAAGAGACTGACACTCGGCTTGTGTCCCCGTCTAAACTCGTGTCACATAAATGTACCCGATTCCCATGTGATCTATAATTCTATAGTCACAGGACATCTACGGACTGGAAATATATATATATATATATGTGGTTATTCACAACAAAGAAAAGATGCATCTGCTTGAGCCCAACTCATTTATATGCTGCAGCTCCTCAAACATTATGCTGACTGTAGCTCTGGGCAAAAACACATAGGATGATTCAGGCAACAAAACAAAAGACAAGCAATAAAAAGATCTTCCATATTTCACAGTGTACAGTATTTCCAAGCTATTTCCTGTAAAACTCCATGATAGTTTGAGTGTGGCTTGGAAACATCTTTCAGTTGCCGAGCCCCCAGCCTTGACCTCGGGGGTCAAAGTCAGTCAGGCTCTTCCTGTCTGTGGCTTTTCCCAGGATCCCCTGCCTGTCGGCATGTCAGCACCTCTCCTGTCTCCTCACCAACTCAGGATGTTGCTTTTGCCTTCCAAGAGTTTCCTGAAACCGGAGGAAAAAAAAAGAGATCTGTTTCCATGCAGGGGTCACTTGGTGTTAAAAAAGAAATGCCATTAAATATTTCTGTTTGTGTATTTGACTCAATTGCACAAACTCAGTGCCCTGTGACTCGCGCCTATTTGTGGATGTGAGGATGCAAGGGCCAGTGGGGACCGAAACCTTCATGGGGAGTACCATTTTTCACACACACACACGCATGCGGCCCGCCCCCTTTTTCAACCAAAACTCAAAGAATAATTCTTCACGTATTTGAGGCCATTTGTCCATTTTAAATAGCTTTTCTGAAGTCCCCGCGTTGAGTACCAACCACTTTATGGGATCCTTTGCTTTTGTAACACCTCGCCATTACGCTGATGGGAACCACACAGAGCTGCTTGCTCCCGAGTAGCTCTTTCCATTGCCAGTCGGCGAGATAATTAAAGTTAGCACTAAAATGGGGTCATGTTCTTAATGGTCTGATTAGAGGGCATGATGGACAATTAAGGGTGACGCTGCTAAAATAGCCAAACGATTTTGAGCAGAGGTGTGTGGAAATGGGGCACATCATTAAACGCCATGGAGGGGCCTCTCTCTCTCTCTCTCTCTCTCTCTCTCTCTCTCTCTCTCTCTCTCTCTCTCTCTCTCTCTCTCTCTCTCTCTCTCTCTCTCTCTCTCTCTCTCTCTCTCTCTCTCTCTCTCTCTCTCTCGATCCCTATCTATCTCTCTCTCTCTTTACAGGTGCAGAGAGGAAGAACGAGGGCTAGCTGACAAGGTTGCACTCCCGGCTACTGATGTCCTGATTACTTTTTTTTTTCTTCTTCTTCTTCACCTTCAACCGCATCGCCACATAAACAAAATCCTCCAATAGAGAAAGTAGCCGCTTTGACGCAACTCAGCTCAATTAAAAAGTGCGTTAAATCAACATTTATTTCTTTTTTTTTATGATCGCGAAATCAGCTTGGCACACCTTTGCCTAAAGTTTCCTATGAAGTCTGGAGAGGAGGTTTTAAGACTCTTCTTCTTCACCCCTGCAGTATACCCGCAACTCCTATTCCCTTGTCGAGCGGCCCAAAGAGTATGTGTGTATAAATGGAAGGCTTGTCATTTCACATTCATTAAAAGTGAAGTTCCAAAATTAATAATGTAAAAATATGGGTTTTAATTAGTCTTCTATTCTGCCCAATGTACTTAAATTGGATCATCTGGTCCCCGATGCCCTTTCACTTAATAAAGAATTAGCCTGTGATGTTCTGAGCTTGACAGGTAGGATAAAGTGGAGAAAATCACGGCTGTTATATAAAGGATATATCCGTTTGTATGTAATTTGCAGCTTAGTCAAGTTTGACAGGGGGAGGTTCCCGGCCACAGATTCCACATAGGTTTCCATTTGACGCCTTTCTATCATGTTACGGCATGACCACACAATTGCCTCGGATTGCTCACGTCTGTCATACAATTAATCACATTAATTCAATTTGATTAGATGTCAGGCTCGCTTTCGACAGCACATTATTTATGAATACAATATACGCTAGGTAAGTGCGCATGAGCTAGGCTGGTGCCAACTATGGTCAAGTGCGCCAAAGTTCGCCAAGTCCATTTAAATTTTCATAATATCTCATTTGCATGTAGTTTCATACTGCATATTAACCACAATCCCCCCCCCCCCCAAAAAGCTACTGCATTAATTCACAACTTGTGGTTTGAGACGAACGCGAGTGTTTAATCCTCTCACACTTTTGCACGTTTATTCTTCGAACCCGTGTTTATCGGCTGGCAGTGCACTCATGACCGTCCAGAGCTCAAGGCCGGTTGTATCTTTAAGGTTAAAAGGGGGCTTAAAAGGGGGCTTTAGTTGAAAGCATATGGCATCCATGAGTGATCCTTTACATTCGTAGGCCATATAATGTTGTTTGTGTGCGGCTGAGTGGGTGTTGTCGCTGTTCTCAGGCAACAAGCCCAGACAGCCCTCACCCTCTTTCTCTCGCTCACTCCCTCACGCGGGACAGGCACAGCTGTCAGATCAAAATCAATCGCATTTTAAAGGACGTGCGAGCTAAATATTTCATTCTTGCCTTGGGAACCAATTAAGTGCTACATATGAAGTCAGAAGGACTGGTTGAGCCGGAGTCGTACTGGTGCGTACCAGCTGCTCCATTGCTTACACACACCCCCGACTCGCCCCATGCAAATGTGTCAGTGTGAACGTTCGGGTTCAATTACCTAGTGATGTTTTAAAAATGCACCAAAGCCAGACTGGCAGACCGGAATTGGAGGGGATCCACCCCAGGTATGTTGTTTATTTAGTTGTTGTCTGTTGTGCTTGCTGTAACCCATTTGCCCTGATTGCAGATGTAAGGGATGGCAGCGATAGGAGGGGCCACGGCCTTCAAAGTGCCATGTGTCAGAGAACACACCTCACACCGGATGGCGGGGACAACTGGCACCCATTCCTCAAACCCGTGACCTCCCACCGCCGCCTCCGTCTCCCGTTACAGCACACCGCTGTTAATAAAAACTTACTTTCAAACTTGATCTTTGTAAAAATGTTTCCTCTGTGTGTCCTCTGTGCGTTTTTTTTTTATCTCCCTGATGGAGAGTTTTGTCAGTTTTATTTGTCCTTTTCGTCCAGCGCTCCGTTTGCCTGTCTCTCCGATGAGATTCCCTGGGCATGGTAAATCACGGTGTATGTATTCTGTTTGAGTTTTGACTATCGCTTTGAGTCCTTCCACCGCATCTGCTTTGTCAATCTACAGGATATGTAAAGAAAAAAAAAATATATATATTCTGGCTCTTAAATGTAAGAGGTAAGACTGGAGAAAGGTAGAGTGAAACAAGTTAAGAGAATGAAAGAAAGAAAGGGAAGAAAAGGCTCGAGGAAGAAAGTGTGCCCATGTGTGACTCTGTGTGTGTGTGTGTGTGTGTGTGTGTGTGTGTGTGTGTGTGTGTGTGTGTGTGTGTGTGTGTGTTTGAGAAAGAGAGAGAGAGGATGAGGGAAAAGAAAAAAGCTGAAGGCATATACGTGAGAGCAAGAGAGAGAGAGGGAGAGAGGGAGAGAGATGGGCCCTGAAATTCAGAATGAAAGAAAGAAAAGAAAAGAAAGGCCTGAGGAAGAAAGTGTGCCCATGTGTGACTGTGTGAGAGAGAGACAGGGGACGAGGAAAAAGAAAAAAGCTGAAGGCATGTGTGTGTGAGTGAGAGAGAGAGAGAGAGAGAGAGAGAGAGAGAGAGAGAGAGAGAGAGAGAGAGAGAGAGAGAGAGAGAGAGAGAGAGAGAGAGAGAGAGAGAGAGAGAGAGAGAGATGGGCCCTGAAAGAAAGAAAAAAAGAAAGAAAGGATATTTGAGAATGGCAGCACAACAAAAGCCAAAGAGAATAAAAGGTGAGCAGGAGACAGAGAGACAGCGAAAAGGAGAGGGAGAAAAAAGGGAGCAGGAGCAAAAGAAAAGAAAGAAAGTGAGAAAGAGAAAGAAGGAAAGAGAGAGATGGGGCAAGAGAGGGAGAGAGAGAGAGTATGATTGATAACGGTGCTGACAGAACCCCTCTGGCCATGCTCTCTGTGGCAGTTTGGGGAGACAGGGCCTCCCCGCGTGAGACCGAGCTGCCCCTCGCCACTGTCCCAGCACACACTCCACATCTGGTGGGATCGCCCACACGAGGTCAGAGGTCATGGCACCATGGGGCTACCTTCAGACTCACATCCCAGGATGCTAGGAAGAAAACATAAGGCCTGTCAGGTCCGTGCAATAATGAGCATTTTGAAAGTCCAAGAATAAGCCTAATCACTCATCTAAAATATTTTCCTACGTGCTGACCGGGGCAGAGGGCAAACGCAAAGCCTTTTTTCTGTTGTTCTAACTCCTTTCATTGTGGCTAAACGAAAATGACTTGGGATATTGTGAAAACACGAGCCTTGTGTGGGGTAAATCAGAGGACCTGTACTGTATGTACTGTGTGTGCTGTATGAGATTCTCTGCATGTGTGTGTGTGTATAATTGTGCGCGTGCATGCGAGCATGTGTGTGGGTTACTGCTTAAGCGCAAGGAGACAGCGCTGATGAATTAGAGATAAATAATGAAGGAGCTTGGGGACTGATTTGTGATAGCAAGAGGGCCCATCAACAGCGAACACTAATACTTTTGAATGCTATGCTGTTTGATGTTGATCAAGTTCAACTCGGCTGACAGGGCTGAGAAGACTGCGGGGAGCGCAGGGACCATACCAGAGAACCTACTCAGACAGGTGAAAGAAGAGAGGGACAATACCACTCAGACTCACTCACGTACACAGCCAGTCACACATACCCCTCCTCACCCCCACCCCCACCCCGCCCAGCATCAACACTTTACAGGACACACACACACACACAACACAGAGGCAGGGTGCACTGAGGAGCCCTTAACGGGTGCACAGTTATCTAAGCATTTTAACTTCAGTGAGAAGTTAACGTGTTGCTTGTGTGCAGACGAAGGTAAGTTTGTGCAGTTTAAGAAGCCCACTTTTGGAAAAATTACCCAATTAGCCGAGAGAAATCTTAAAGAAACACGCGGCGAACGGCGTAGCGCTGTACCGATTTGTGTCTATAGATATTCATGGCATGCTGCTGTTCCTCCGTTGCTCGGGGCATGGGTCATTTTGAAAGTGTCACCATTTAACTGGGGGGAGGGCTGGGTCTCCATACCTCCAGCATTAGCCCATGTGGGCAGAGTTCGGGTGTGTGGAGAGCGTGGCCTCATTATGAAGGAGATAAAGACCGTTAAGGCTGTTTGGTCTTGGGCCGGCTCCAGCCCCTATGGTGAAACACACCTGCTCCCCTCTTTAAAAAGCCCTGCTCCAGTTTAGCTCTTGGCCACGGACGAGTAATGACCTATCCAGGGGGCCGTAACGCCCGCTTCGTTTAGCCTGTCGTTAAGACCCAGAGTCAGCAGCATACTGCGGCACAGTACCGTGCCAAAACTCAGTACAGGGTGTCCTTGCCAAAGATCTAACATCAAGCCTACTCTGTTAGAATATGGATAAATAACTAGCTAACCACATTAATGGAGCAGTATTAAAATGTGCCACATCCCTCTCCTTTTGACAAGTTTCTTTTTTTCGTCTTTTCTTCTCAGACGTGTTGTCAATTGTGTCTGATCCTGCGATAATTCAATGGAATAATCAACATAAACATAAATGGATGGCGGAGGGGGATCATCTTTTGTATCACAGTCAATAGCAGCACACTCAAGAATTGTGCATCCACTTAGTAATTACACAACATAAAGTTGCAGCTTGACACTGCTTGGGTCTTCATTGTTGTCCTGCCTTTGTTGTCATACTCGAGCACGCACGTGCTCGTGTGTGTGTGCATGTACACACACACACACACACACACGTGTACAAGCACAGGGGCATGTACGCATGTGCACAGGCGAACACAAATGCAGAAACACACGTGCACTGCAAGCGAGCGCACACGCACGCACACACAGATTTCCCAGTTTCCCAGTTATGTTTTCATCAAAGCTTTTCTTTGGCACTACAGAGCAGCGTCAGTATGGTAATGTGTTGTGCTGCCTGGAAAGCTGTCAAAAAGCTCCCACCTTGGATGAGAGACCACGGTAATTCAACTGGGCTCCTGTCTTCTGTGTGTTCAGGTCTCCTCATTATTCCGCTTTGCAGGGTAATGGCGTCTTGCACTGTTTTATCTGTCAGCTCACAGCAAACTATAGTTTTTTAGCCCTGTATATCAGATGCTAGCATCAAAGGCAGCTGTCTTGACACAGGAGAGAAAGGAAAAAAATGTTGCGTAAAAAAAAAACCCAAAAAAACCAAAAAAAAACGTAGACACTCCCGGTAGGCGAAAATTGAATCTCTTTACGTCTGGGGTGATGTGTGTATTGAGAATAGATTTGCTGGTTGGCGTCTATGTGTTTGTTCTCGAGTAAACAGCGAGGCTTGTTTGGGTGTAACTGTCAGGTATATGCGTGTGCCCCGTGTGAAAATGGGTTTGTTCGCAAAGTGGGAGCTGGGAAAAAAAAAACACCAACACAAATTCACTCTCGCTGTCTGATCAATGGGGATTTAAGTTACCAGTGACAACTGCGCAGCATATGTCAAGAGACACACTGCAGACCCCTTGCCTACAACACGGATGCGAGCCGCCTATTCCATCAGCTGGGTTTGCTGCTTGTCTGTGTTTGCCCACCTGAACACCTCGGAAAAGTGATGTTTCCTTGCACCGCTGAGAACACGGGTACACATTTTCAGCGAGTTGTATTCAACTTATAGACAAAAGTAGAATTCAAACCCAAAACTTTGGCTCCACTGCTTTCCCTTTCTTCCTTTCTTCCTTTCTTACACTCACCTCTACCAGGTCATCGGGGACCCCCGGCCCCCTGGGGAGTTGCAGGTGTGTGTGTGTGTGTGTGTGTGCTTGTGTGTGTGTTTTTTGTGTGTGCATATGTGTATGTGTATGTGTTTGGGTGCATATGCTTCTGTGAGTGTGTGCGTTTTTATTTTTTGTGTGCATGTGTGTATGTGCATGTGTGTTTGGGTGCATGTTTGGTGTGTGTATTTTTATTTTTGTGTGCATGTGTGTATGTACATGTGTGTTCGTGTGCATATGTTTGTGTGTGTGTGTGTGTGTGTGGGTATGCGTGTTTTTGTTTTGTGTGTGCATGTGTGTTCATATGTTTGTGTGGGTGTGTGTATGTGTGTGTGGGCGTGTTTTTATTTTGTGTGTGCATGTGTGTGTATGTGCATGTGTTTGTGTGCATCTTTGTGTGTGTGTGTGCGTGTGTGTGTGTGTGTGGAAGTGTGGAAGTGTTTTCCACGTGTGTGCACGCTCACCGCTCTTGACTGCCCCTGGAGGAAGGACAGCAGGATGTGAAAACATAGAGGGAACACTTCTTCAGCCGCCATTCCCTGCATACGTGTGTGTGTGTGTGTGTGTGTGTGTGTTTGTGTGTTCTAGTGTGTAGCTGTAAGACGAATAAAGTCTCTCTTCTTTTTTTCTTCTTCTTCTCGCATGGGTGTGTGTATGTTTGCATGTGAGTGCATTAGTGAATTTGTTAGTGTGTGTGTTGGGGGGGGGGGCAGGGTTCTCCAGAAGATGCGGGTAGAGCAAATTAATACTCACCGCAGGAAATGAGCGCCCTTGGCACTCCTCTTCCCAAGCAGCTGCACACACCCCAACCATCATCTGCCATTTTGACACATCCACGGGGCGTAGCAGGCAGCGACAAGGGGGGAGCGAGGGGTGCCAACGCGACACCCATGGCTGCGAGCATCGCCGGGCCGCAGCCTCCAGCCAAACAGGTGTGTGACATCATGCCGCTGGTTCCTCTTCGGGGGCCCGGGGAGCAGGCTGGGGGACTGGAACAGAGAGCGGGAGGTGGAGGAAACAAAGGGAGGTTAGGTCTCTACCTGACAAGCTCATTGATAACATTTGGGACATGAGCCCTGAAGTCGATGGCAAATTGCCTCTAATGTCTCCCGGAGATCACGGGCCAAAGTCAGGTGCTGGGCGTTAAATGGGCTCATTAGTTATGATTTTTTTCACCTTCTTTCTTTCCTTCCTTCTTTTTCTTTTCTTTCTTTCTCTCTTTCTGTCCGTCTTTCTTGTGTCTTTTTGGAATTTGCAGAGATTACACACGTACGCACCACATTACAAAGACAGATCGCCTCAGACAGGGCTACAGCAGAGGTCAGCGGTGCAGACCCTTTCCTCTCAAAGCTTGCAGTAAATACAAAGCGGGACGTACTTCGGGTCTGGAGTGTTGGTTCGACCATTTCAACAACTAAAACCTGTGACACTATATCTGGGGGAAGCAAACGTCAAATCTATAGGGTCTGAAATGAATCCCACGTGGCCCTACTAAACACTGCTGCAGAAAACATTTCCAATTTCTTTCTGCCAAATCTGAAACCAGCGGGAAACTTAACAGAAAGACAACAAATAGAAAACAGTGTGTACCTATTTAGAATTCTCCACGCGACTCCCAGATAGACCCCTCTTCACACTTCAGTCGAATCCCCCAGCTACAGATCCTGTAGCAGAGGAGAGGGAGGCTGTGAGTAGCCTCGGGGGTTCCTAAAGGCACCCGTCTGGGACCTGCTTCATAATCAGTGGACAGAGAGGATAGTGGTGGTGCACCTTCCCAGAGACACTCTCTCCCCCTGGCCGCTCAAACCCAGTAAGCCCCCCAGGGCAACCTGTTAAGGTGTTCCCCCTGGTCCGCTCTCTCTTCCTGGGCAAGATAACTCACACGCAGTCTGCGGTCTCCACACTAGATTGAATGAGATCTGGCCACTGATTGGATGAAAGGGAACCGGATGCCAAACCGAGTGTTGAGTAGTTTGTGTGCAATTTGCATGTGTGCATGTCTAAAATCATGTTTAGACATATGTGTGTTGTGTGTGTGTGTGTTGTGTGTTGTGTGTTGTGTTTGTGTGTGGTGGATTTTTGCATACACACAGATTCATTAAAGGAAAACAATCATGATTTTCCGTATTATCTCCCAATATATGTTGTAAGGATAACACTCCATTAGCAGCCATAATACTGAGCAGTCTTCATGTGTGTCCCTGAAATGCCACTGAAATTGTTGAGGAAAGTGTCCGCCAGGGGTGTTATGGGTAGACAACTTGTACAAAGCGTCATCTTTATATGACATCTGGTAGCGTTCACTACAAAAGTTGTGTGTAGTGTTGTTATTTGCATTTTCTTATGCAATGTAGCCTATTTTGATGATGTCCACCAAAGGTAGCAGCAAAACAGGAAGTAAGGCTTGTAGTTTTCACAATAACAGATTGTCCGCCAGTGACTTTTCCACACAATTTTGGCGCCGTTTCAGTGACAAACAGAATACTCGGTATTATGGCTACAAATGGATTGTTACCCCAACAACATAAATTAAGAGATGTTGAAAATCATACTTTTTTTTTCTTCCTTTAGGTGGATTTGTACTTGCGGATGAGCGCAATTCTGAATAAAAGGATGCGTGTATGCACTGTATGTATGAATTTGGAAATATATGCATGCATGTGTGCAACTCTAGGTAGTGTCCTTGTAGTGCCTGCATGTGTTGATGCAAGTGTCCACGCACGGAAATTTTGAGTGTGTTTTCTCGTGTGACTAAGAGGAAGTAATTGTTAGTTGTCAAGGAGACAGCAGCGGGGAGCAGGAATTACCGATCCGTGTGGACCCAACGCCATGCCAAGTAACAGTCCTGACAACGTGAGTCCCTACAAAAGTACTGCCCCTCATCAACAATGAATAAACTCAAATTAGTCATCAGTCAAATGAACCCTGCTGCAGCATAATAAGTAAGAAAAATATTTTTGATAATAAAACTTAAAAAAAAGATTTAAAGTTCACTGTATATCACTGTTGGTTCAGATATACACCTGTTTTTTTTCTCTCTTTATTCCAAATAATGTGCACCATGACACCTTGTCTGGTTTCTGTTTTATGTGTATTTTTATTGTAGTTACAGTAGGTATATGTAACATTGGCTGTGTTTTTCTGTTTCCATAGTCAGGAAGAGTATTCCCTTGACTATGCCTCGGGGTATATCTCCTCCTCTCCGCTGTTCTACAGCAGACCTCAACATCGCTGTTGTAGATGCAGAAAACATAGTAGTAGCAAGCAACCAGGGAGGACACTCTGAGGCTACAGCAATGGACTTTCTAATTCAGGCCTGGGCCAAGGGAGCTGGGAGACACAGTACATTTTAACAAACACACTGGCCATTTCCAAATCTGCCGTGTGTGTTCAGCCGTCCGTGGTTCTCCAAGATATCCGAAGGAGAGGGAGAGTAGAGGGGTGGTGATAGCGGAGGTGCGGGTTGGGGGTGGAGTGTAGTGTGTGTGTCTGTGTGTGTGTGTGTGTGTGTGTGTGTGTGTGGGTGGGGGGTGGTGGGGGGGTTGTTGTATAAGGCAAGAAGAGCCAGGGCTGTGCTGTCTCTGCAGTTTGAATTGGTCAGAGCACCAAGCCAGCTGGCCTCATTAGGACTTGATGGGAGGCGGGCTGGCATGAGACGTGCACATGCATGCACACATCAACAAATGTAGTGTGAAGCGTGGCCTGATGCCCGTGAAAGACCCGCTCAAATTTGTTTGTGTGTGTGTGTGTGTGTGTGTGTGTGTGTGTGTGTGTGTGTGTGTGTGTGTGTGTGTGTGTGTTTCAGCTTGTAGGCAGAGGGAGTGTATGAAGTGGGAAAACGCCATCATCTGTGTGTGTGTTCTCGCTTTAAGATGCTGTCTTTACCTGGCTCACCTGAGTTACCTCAGTGAGCTTGAGTGCTTGTTTGAGGAGAGAGAAAACCATGAACAGGGGCGATGGGGGTTGGGGTTGGATGGAGTGGAGTGGGCACAAAGGGACGGGAGGATATGATTCATGGTAGGGTGAGTTCATCACGAGAGACGGCCGCTGACCTACAGTCTGAGGGCCGTTGGACCGGAACCAAGGCCTTGTTCCGACAGAGCGAGTGTAGCGTGAGCTGTGACGGATGGCGCCGGTCTGTTTGAGAGCCCCAGAGCAGGTGTGTGTCTCGCTCACATCTGCAGGCAAGCACAGTGAACCGAGACCAAATGGCAGACGCACGGGGCCCATCGGGTACCTGTGCACTGAGACACACTAATGATTATGGATGCAGGCCTATTAACGGTCACATCTGTAAGGGAGAACAACAACCAGCGCACTGGGAGTGAGTCAGCAGTTTCAACTCCCCTCTGGAACATAGACATGCTGGTGTCAATGTTAGGAGAAAAACTCACGCTGAAAGCCTGCCTTCTTCATACATCAAGTCCAGGTGGAGACCTATGTTCCGACTCCACCTGAAATGATGAGGGCCACAGCAAGGAGCCTCTTGAAAAAAAAAAAAAAAAGGAAACTTAACTTGTTGAAGCAGTGTACAGTCGTGAGCTTGAGCTGGATTTCGAGGCAGAAACTTGAGGGCATCCTAAAAAATAAAAAATAAAAATTAAGAAATAAATAAATAAAGAACTTGCTGGTACTCAACACTGAACGATCTAATGAATTCATCAACTTAAAAACAGCGTTAAATATTCATTCTAAAAGTATAGGTAATAAATTAAATATTACTCATTGACTCATTATTTAAAAATGCATAATATGATTTGCATAGTTTTATCCTGATAGGAAATAATAATGGGTAGTTGTCTTGTAGCGTCTTTCATGACAGATGAAGCTCGCGTCTTTTTGTTCCCTCGTCATCCCTCTCTCCTACTTGCTTCTCATTAAAGTTTTAACAGAGGCTGTTTTAATTGTCAATCCTCTGACAGGTTGATAAAAGCAACTTGACAATTAAGTTCATTGGCTCCGCTATGCATATTAATTAGGTCTTATTTGGGTTTCCATTGTTATTGGAAGGAGCACTCATAGTGTAGCAAAATGTCAGCCATTAACATCCCCCTTCTCAGAACTTAATGTAATTAAGTTTGCTATTGTATGACTACGAGAGGAGACTCTAGAGAGAGGAACTTTAAGTGTTCATTGTATAAATGAGTAATGTCATTCCTGTGACACTGCAACAACAGTATTTCTCCAAAATCAGCAATTCAAATCTTTATTATCCACAACAAATGCTGCCTAAACTTATTTGCCTTCGGGGACAAGTGAACCCTAACATTGTGGCAGGGGAAGTGTGTGTGTGCCTATGCAACGGGCACATGTACACAAATGCGTAAATTGCCGTGTGTGTGTGTGTGTGTGTGTGTGTGTGTGTGTGTGTGTGTGTGTGTGTGTGTGTGTGTGTGTGTGTGTGTGTGCGTGAAAGACCTAAGAGACTGTGTCATGTAGACAGAGAGGGAGTCTGGCAGAGAGGGAGTAGGAGCAGGACATAAAGGGTGCAGGGAGATTGAGCCCTGGGAGGGAGGGGAAGGAAAAATAAAGGAGTGGTGGGTCGGGGATGTGGGGTGGGGGCGTCCTTGCCGATTACTCAATGCACCTAGCTCAACTCTGCAGGCCCACACACTCACATCAAAGTGGTACTCCCTATCTGCCCGAGGCTTAGTTGGCCCCTGTCCACCCCCCGTGTCACTCCATACATCCTCCTGTTCATGTTGAATAATTGACAGATCTGTTTTACATGCTCAGCATTTGCCAGGACATGGTAGTGTGACTCCAAACAGGGCATGACTCCGAGAGGTGCTCCGTGTTGGGTTGACTTCATTAGAATGTGCCTTGCTAATGCTCTGAAAGCACCCTGGGCCGCATACCATCAAAATGATAGCCCACAAGAGAAATTGCCTGTTGAAAAGAAAAGGTGGTGGAAAGGAATAAAGTGACTATTTTTGGTAGTCTTTGTGTATCGGTTTAAATAAGGACACAGTGTCAAAGGTGCAAAGCACAACTGTTGTATGACTTTGTTTTTTAACAGAATGATACGGGATCATTATCTTAAAGCTGCAATCCGCAACTGATGTACACAGCTGCTGTCTGCTCCACTTCTGCTGTTGTTTTGGTCAGACTCCGTACACGCTGTTCTCTTCATTACTTGCAAAATTATCAAATGCTGAATTGCTTTCAATTCCTTTTGAGGTTTTAAGTTGTCCCAATTTCTCAAACAAATTCACACTTGTTGACCCATTGATGAGATATGTCATGATTCTTGTCAGTAGGCTGCCCGTGTTGTCGTGGTTATGGCGGCACATGCCATCGCGGATTGTACCTTTAACTTTGCAGTTGGAAGTAGGCCTCGTATTATCTGCACATTTTCAATTAACTAACATTAGACTATGATATGTAACTATAATATGACTTCAGAATGCAATACGGAGTAGCTAACGTTACATATCATTTGCATAAAATCCTGATTGGATGCCTAACACTGACATGCATCTGCACCACTCCAACAGAGCTCAAGTTAGCTTGTCTGAGTTGTGTTTTTAGAGAACCAACGAGCCAGAAAAGCAAGCTGACACTTTAGAAAACACTTGAAATTTTCCTCAAAAGATTGTTTTGTTTGAGCACGTTAAGGGTGATAGAGCAAGTCTTACATGCATCTCTGTCAGTGGTATTTCTGTGAAATCCAATGTCGAATGAAACCATATGGGCAATAATACCAAGGACAGAATTTGAGGGACATGCTAAGAAAGAATAGAGGTGAGGGTGCAGCAATAATAATAATAATAATAACTGAAAATCACAGAGAAGCTGACCAAGTACGAAGACCTGGAGAGTGAAATCAACAGGATGTGGGGAATGAAGACCGAAACAACACCAGTTCTTATTGGAGCTCTAGGACTCATGAAGAAGGGAATGGAAAAGTTCACCAACCATATCCCAGGCAACATCAACATCTGTACAGTCCGGAAGATCACCCTACTCAGAACAGCCCACGTATTACGAGTGCTGTCAATCAAGTGACATCTGCCCTATAGTGCCTCAGGTCTATAGTTTGGACCCAGCTCTACAGGATGTAAAACAGGAAACATGAAAGAAATAATAATGATAATAATTAACCAGTTCTTATCAATGAGGATTGTAATGTTTAAGAAAACACAAAATCTTTAACCTGCATATAACAGCATGTTTTAGATCCAAACACTCTGATCTAAAAATCTAAAAAAAATCAACAAAAAAAAATCTTTCTATTGTATTTGACAACGGCTTTCTTTACAGAGCCATTTTCATGGGGAGATTAACTCCCTCCTTAAACGGAATGAAAATGTTTCGGCTCCTCCTCAGAAGGTACCACACACTATCTGGTGTGCACTTATTCTCCGAATCTGCTGAACTTGTTGGACATCGCTCAAGACCAACAGAATGGCCATGCGTATCAGAGGACAATGGCTGCCATGGGTGTGTTGGCGGGGACCGGCGTGTTTGTGCCAGGGTGATCTCTGAAGTCAAATAAGCCATTACCAGTCTGTCAGGCCAGGTCTCATTTGAGGTCTCTTAATACCAGCCAGACAGTTTGGTGAAGTCCCTCAGAATGCCCTTGCAATAGCTTTTTACAATTACTGTTGCGAAATTACACAAAGAAGTGAAGAGGTAACGGAGGGTTGCAACCAGGCCGCGAGTCGTTCCAGCTCAAATATGAAAAAAAGAGAAAGAAGAAATAGATGACAGAAGTCAAGACCGTGTCCAGTCTTCTGACTTTGTTTTGTATGAATTTCGTAGGGCTTTTATGATCACCCGCTACGTGCGGATAGATACATGGAACAGGTAAAGTAGTCCTGCGAGGGGGGGAGGGGACTTGACTGTTTATTTGATACTTTACCTTGACCCCTGAAGTGTGTCGCTAGCACCCCGAGGGCTTGGGCTGGCCAAACCTTTCTCAGTCCCCCCTGGGAATGATAATCTCAACATGGGCGTTTACCACGGACACCAGACACTACACCATTAGCCACAGCTCTGCTGCTGCTCATTAGGACCCCCGATCGATATAGGCGGCCGCAGAAATCGCCAGTGCTGCGGAACCAGCTATCACTCTTCAGAGTTATTATCGTAAACAGCTCTGGCGGAGATTTAGGGCAGGCGGTGCCCCTCTCGCTCTGTGTCCATTTGAAAGAGAGGGCGGACGTTGCAACAAGAGACAGGCTGAAGCCACGTTATTAAGGAGGTCGTGTCGTTTCACTTTATGTACTGAAAGTTTACGTCGAATGAAGTTTGGGTTGCCTTCCGGTGCCGTAAGAAACAGCTAAGCAGACTTTATTCTGTTCTTTAATCTAGTGCGATGGCATGGCTGAAGTAGAAGGAGACAGTTCAGCCATTGCTGAGGAGATATTTAAGTGTCGACTGCTCCCTCACTGATAATCGAAACTGATGTTTAAGTAGCGGTACAGTTTTTGGGGAGTGCATAACAAAATACCCACTAGATAACACTGAATGACACTAGTAGATGCATCTGGAAAATATAAGTGTAGGGTCAAGACGACAGCACATGTTAGAAACTAAACAAAAAACAAACTGTCTTCGAAATGTTTCAGTAAATCAGATTTTTTTTTTTGGTTTGTTTCAAATCTCTGCGAGGATGATTTGATTATTTCTCAAATTCTCTTTGCTCTTTGAAAAATGTGTTCTGGGGGCATTAGTCAGAGGAAATTGTAGATAAAAAAACAGGAATAGTCCATTGGTTTCTGGCAGAAAGGGGAATAATATTGAGGCAAAATTGTGAAAATAAGAAAAAGGGGAGATGTATTGATTTTTGTTGGAGCCAGGGAAAGAAAAGAGAGGGAATGAAGAAGTGCTCTTTGGCCGATGTGTCCAAATGATGTCTCAAGGGAGGTTCTTAATGGTAGGGGGAGGGGTGGTGGGGGGTTAAGGGGGTGAGGTGGGGGTGACGGGGGCAGGTGCCTACCCTGACTAAGGCATGGAACTGCCCTTAGGCTAGGGCTAATGGTATTGGCTGAGCTTACTTTAAGCAGCTCTTTCCTAATGGCCAACTATGAGTGTGCCACAGGATAGACAGGTATTGATTGGTTCAAATGCTCTTGAGTTGACAAGAACTGAAAGTCCCTCAAGCATATACAATCTCACAGCAAATTATGTCACATGGAAAGGTGATTAAAAACAGATGCTCGGGGCAGAAGTACTCATTAAAAAGTGTGTATTATATTTCTCTCATTGTCCTCATAGTGCAGTTTGGTCTCTATGTATGTCCACCGTGGGCCTTCGGGTCTGTGTTGTTTGTCTTTTCTAGAAATGTCTATTAATACTTTGGTGAATTCCATCAGCATCACAATCACCAACCTTTATGTTATATTATGAGAATTCGGTACATTGGCGATTGAACCCCCGTTGCATCATTCAGAGAGCTGCACGTACTTACGCACTTTGTCAGTGCGGCAGAGCTGCCGTTTGAATGGAGTCAAGTGGCGTGACAATTTCTGAATATGAATACAAGTGTGATGGTTTTATTCTCCTTTGTAAAAAGGTGCAGCATTACAGGTATGGTGTGCAGAGAACAATGCCATATATTTGCTTTGTTGTCGTGCCCCCCTTCCTCACACACACATAACAAAAAAAAATGCTGTGTACAAGATTTTCTCTTATTCACAAGGGGCGCTTTCTAGACTGCTTGAGGCATCTGCTTTGATTGCATAATTCCCAAGAGATGAACAACACAAAACAAAAATACTGACTGAATTCAGACCTATAACATACCGAACAAATAACATACCAGCGCCACTCTTCAAAACCATAGTTCTCCAAAGAAATGGAATTGGAGAGTAAATTTAAAGTTGAAAGCTTTGCTCTTTCACAAAGTATGGGGAGTGAGGCTGAGAGATTAAACAAACTTTTTTTCCTCTCGCTTTAAAACGGGCATTACCGAAACAAATGGGCCACAGCAGGAGAATTAAGGTGTACTCTAACCTACGTGGCACATAAGCACACTGCTTCAAAAGCCTTTGATACACCGTGGACATATTTTTTGCATGACCAGTGAGAAAACGGTGTGTTATGCAGAGGTGACACAACAGGTCCCCCATGTCTCCTGCTTTGCCCAGTGTGGCCTGACAGTTGTAAACAATTTTGAGCAAATGAAAGTTAAATGAAATGGCTAACCCTTTTTGGGAAAAAAAAAGAAAAGAAAAAGGAAATGTCCTGCATCCAAATGATACGGCTGCACTCAAAAGCTCGCAGTTTTCCTCTCTTTCGATTAAATGCTCTTTCTCCGGCTGTTTGTGCTGTACAGTGGAGTGCGCTACATCGCTACTTTCTTCTCTGCAGGGGCCCCCTGGACTCCCCAAGCAATAGGAGTAAATTAGAGTGCACCTGTTCCAGCTCCAAGATAAGCCATCTCCAGAGGATTTCCTCTGAGTAAAATGAAGTGAGTGAAGAATAAACAGAATATCACAGCATTACTACGCCAAGGTGAAGTTGCCGCCGCTCTGGGGACACGGTTCGTTTTGCACAACACCCAGCAAAATATCCTCTATAAACCTCTGGATGCGAGACTGTAGGAATGGTCTCCGCTCACAGCGGAGCGAATAGGCGCTAGACTTTGTGTTCCGAGCAGAGCGGCGAATCTGCTTCTCTTCGACTGCATCTACGCTTGCAACCTTGGGCTGAAATGCTTTAGCAGTCGCTGTTAGTTGTGGTTTGGGTATTGTGGTTTGTTTCTAACATGTTTGGACTCCGTGTCCACACATCTGCGATAGTCAAACATCAAGCTGCACACCTCCCCCTTTTTTTTGCAGTGGTACCACTGCCAAATATTTCTGAAAGTACCTAATTAAGGCAACTAAGAAAACTGCCAGAATGTCTCTCCCTTCTCTCCAACGGCTTAGCCACATGAGTTACCCCTGGCACGTTTCTTGGAGGAAATAAAAGATATAACCCCAGTGTGATGCCCAAAGACCACTGACCGGAGATGTCTAGTATGCAAAAATCACTCAGCTGGTTTACACATAAAAGGCGGGGATAATTAGAGGAAAAATGTAATTCATCGTACGTTTGATAATCAGTCTGGTTCGGTTTCCTATCTGCAGCAGGGCACTGAAATAACCCCCCTACTATTAGCACCCTTCTCGCCCTCACCCCAGTAGTCTGTTTTACCCTCTCTTTGTTCCCCTACAACGCATTTTCTTTTATTGTAGCTAATTGCATGGTTTGACTTGAAGTCGTGCTGGAGACTGGTGATGTGGGGTTGAGACATGAACTGGGATCCAGTCTTCTCCACAGCTTGCCTTACGCTGCTAATTGCCGGTACCACAGGATAAGGCGTGCTCCTCGCTGCGGCCAGCCGGACAAGGCTGAAACAGGCTCGGCTCGGGGATGGGTTGGGTGAGTGAGGTGGATGGCGGGGGGATACTATCACAGGGGCAGAAGAAGCACGTGGGGAGGCTGAGCTAGGGGTGGCATAACTTAGGTGGGATGGGGAGTCCAGATTGAGCAGGGAGGGGATTACGAATGGGGGGGTGGCGTAAGCAGAGGGGATGGAGCAAGCTTTAGATGTAGGTCAGGGGCGGTGGAGTACCCCAAAGATTACAGTCGGTTAGTGTGACCTCCTCTCTGACAGGATCTGAGCCCTTACTCCCAACAGAGGTGGACCGTGGCATTCGGGGAACCCAGCGGTTACCAAGGCTAATAAAGCCTGGGCAAAAGTTTCTGACCTCCAGCAGTCCAGAGACACCGTCCTGCCACAGGTCTGAAGGCTGGAGTCTAGTTACATGGTCCTAACGGATTGACGACCCTTGTAAAATGACTTCTAATTACAGTGTTACATAGCAGCGCATTATATGTAGGACACATGGGACCTAACTCCATTCATTTTTCAAAACCATCCTTATGACTGGGTTTATAATGTATTATCTTTAAACCATCTTTGTTTAGTAAAGAAGTGAGCGATGAGTTCATCTAAATCTAAAAATGTAAGGTTTATGTGAACACATACAGTTCTGTAATTCAGATGGGAGCGTTAAGTCTGACGCTGCAGTATCCACTTTCAACTTCAAAATGAGCCACAACTCCCCGATGGGGTTTCGGAGAAGGAGATGGAATCACACATATAACTAGTGACAAAGCCTCCATCACCCCATGTAAGATCTCATCCCATCTGTGACAACTTTTGGGTCTACCCTAGAAAAATAATAAATATCCTCTTCTCATAGCTTGGCGGTTGAATAGGCGGTTTCAGAACCAAACAAAGGAAACGGTATCATGAATGATAAATAAATTTGTATGTATATATATATATATATACTATATATATATATATATACATATATACTATATATTATGAACCGAAGCCCTCTAAGAACGGTTTGCTACAAGTGCATGGATAGGAGTCGATCTCTTTTCTAACAAAGGATCTCTCTAAAATACGAAGTGAAAAGCTACCCAAGATGAGGCTGGTAAAGGGAAGAAAAAAAAAAGGAAAGGAAAGAGAAACGAGGAAGAGCCTATTTCCACAACACAAACAGATTTCCTGGCCTTTAGCAGTCTCTTACTGGGATACTTTGAGACATATCCATCAAAACACAGCTGTATTCATTCATATTTCATACCTCCTCCTTTTCCCAGTGCTTTAACACTGTTCTCTGATCAAAGGAGAGGAGTCGGATCACAACAGGAAGGTTCCCTGCCAGCCAAGGAGAAGGAAGGCCAATCCATTACCGTACATGCTACCTACCGTATGTCTTGCTGTACCTCCGGTTAACAAGGCAAATAAATACATAATTCAAATCAATGGCGGCGTACATCCTAAAACTTTGAGGGTAATTAGGGATTCACATTTTCCGTAGTTTCATCTCGTGTTGTGCGTTTTTGAGTCTGAGCGTGACTTTGGGCCGCGCACAGCTAATCTAATCCTCTGTAAATACGAAGCTGTACAAACTACTGTTGTCTACCGACTGGCGTGCTGCAGAATTAACCATTTATGCCGAGTTACAGATGATGGATTGGACTGAAGTCTTTGTTTGATTTGGAGAAATACAGCATCTTGAGTTTTAGTGATGAAATTGTTGAGTGACTTGTGGTGAAGGGCGGATTCAAATGAGACAGCTCAACAGTGTCATCATGTGGTGACTGGTGGTAATGACACCAGTCACGCTGGACCGGATGATCAGGAGCCTGGCAAATAGATGGTACGTTTTGACTCACAACTGGGCTCAACGAGAAGAGTGGCCTTTTTTTTGCTTATTGTGTTTTCCTTTTCTCGCTACATTTTTTTACTTATTTTTCCTCTGACTGAACATTATATACCAGTTGTTTTACTTTTACCTTTTTGATAATATCACACTCTCAACCTAGTATCTCTTATTTTCGTCTCCCCCCCTCACCTCCGCAACATCTTTTCCAAGAGATAGCACATCCAAAGACCCCCTTCAGTAAGGCTCTTGGAGGAAAAAAAAAGAAGTGTTTGAAGACCTCCCTGACATTTAGACTGTCTCTGAAGATGACTTTGCCTTCTACTATAGCCTGCGGGAACATAGTAAGACCCACACTAAACTTCAATTGATATTCAAGGCCAGAATCCTCCAGGGGAAATTATCATTCTGTTCATAATAAGAGCCACAACAAGCACCTGGAAAATGACTTCATTATACACTGCGCTTCAATAAAAGTTTCCCATGACCCGCCAGAAACCCACACGGTGCACAGAGTATAATTGTGATAAAATGGAAACTATATTATGCATATGATAGCGTGCTTATTTGATGGTTAGCTTGGCAAGGATGCACATCTGCTAGGATGTGCATGATTGGCAGGTGTGTTAATGCAGGGCTGTGGCCTTGGATGGAGGTGCTCTGAGACCACGTTTTTCCTGAAGCCATTATCCAAATATGTTCTGTTTTTGAAACAAACGAATGGCACAAAAAAAAAAATCAAAGAATCAAAAATGTATTGCCCTTCATAATGGCATTCCCTCAGAGCAAGGACACGCAACAATGGGCCATTCTCCGCTTCCTGTCCTTTCCCTCTCAATATGCCAATGGACGTGACCTCCAAAGCGCGAACAATAGGGCAACCGAAAACACCAGCGCTTGGCTTTTCGCCACAGCCACTACGCTTTCATCTTTGTTGTTATATTTAAGGATGACATCCTAGCCTGTCGGCCTCTACCATTGTCTCCACCGTGATTATTTTCTACCGTTGTTTAGCCCCAGTTGCAGCTCTTTGATGAAAAGGTCGCCACTCAATTGGAAAAGAGTCATTAAAATGCGGTGGGTACTATTCACCAGTGTGCATAAGGGAACCGACTCAACTGAGCTGGTTAATCAAAAGTTAATTATATAATTTTCATGCAGATGAGGGCAACATTCAAATGAATCCCAACTCTACAATCATTACAAAAAATAAATAAAGAAATAACGCTAAAATGCTTTAAAATGTTCAGGGACCAAGAGGCTGTAAACAATATGAAGTTTAATTTGAGGTAAACAAAGTGAATATCCACCAGGGGGTCTGGGAAGGAGAAAGTGAGGTTAAATCAAATTTGGAAACATAGATACCAGCAGGTTCTGTTGTCTTGATATACGTGCAATTAGGCAGCTCCTTGATGAGGACGCTGGGAAAGAGAAAGTTGTGTTTCACAGCCAGTGGTTGGGGATTGTTTAATGGGAATTTATGGGATCGGCTATATTATCTGCAATGAAAAAGCACAAAAAAAAATGTTATTGGAGGAAGTTGAAATCATATTTTAAGGAACCTAATGAAATCAACGTCATCCATCCTTTGTAACGGGTGTTTTGGCAATTTAGTGAAAAGGTGCAAGATGCAAGTGGGAAGGTGAGCTGCAAAACGGACTCACGGGACCTCCGTTTCCTTGTCCACTTTGGGGCTCAAGGTGGAGAAGAATGCTGTACTTTTTCCCCAACATGTTCTCAACTCTTTCCTCATCAAAGCAAATGATTGCGTTATGCAAATGACAACTATGAATATTAAACCAATAATGTGAAGTATCGGGGAGAGAAAAAAGGAGAAGAAAAAATGGAGAACCATTGTTCTGGAAGTGCAATGGAATGTGGTTTAATTTCTTTCTAATTCTATGTGCTTTTATGATGTTCACCTTTTCCCAGCTGTGCCAGCGGGTCTGGCTTCATTGGTGTGCATTACAACCATGCTCTGACAATGCAGGGCCTCCCCGGTGTCAGCACAGTTCATGAATCCTGGCCCCTTATGCACCAGGCGATTAGTATGGTTCTCCGTCTGTGGGGCTTTGCCAGAAAATGAGTTCTCTTTAAAACATATGCCCCCCTGCCGATTCTTTCTTTTCCTGATATGAAATTCCAATTTTTATAATGAACATCAATTTCCTGCATGGCCAGAAAAAGGAAAAAAAGTTTTGCACATTGTCTATTTGGGCCTCTGCAGTTATTCAATAGAAAACTGTTGGACATTGAAAGAAAAAAAATGCAAAAAAAAAAGGCTGAAATTGTGAAACTGGTGTTTTTGTCATGTACGGACAACAGGGGACGCAGACACAGATACAAGTATCGCCTGGTGGGTTTTCTCCATCAAGCATGCACACGCTGAACGCAATCACTGCAACTGGAATAAATTCAATTAAGTCATTGATTTCTAATAAATTGGCCTAATCAGCAGCTGTTACCATGCTCAGATTTTTTGCATGGCAGGTTTATCATGCTTGTCGGTCGTAGCCGCATTACATAGAAAATCTGCCCTATTTGCAAGCTGCAGGGCTACAGTGAAAATAACAGGAATTCCATCAACCGCATCTTAAAAAAGTGGAAATGCCCCTTTTTCGAACAGCAATAGATTCAACAAGTTCTTTGATAAGTTGTCTTAAACACTTTATTACAATTTTGCAACGATTTTAAGAGTCATTCAGGACATATATGTAGTTGACGGTGCAGTAAATGTGAGGTTTCCTTGGCGTGAGCGTCTTGGATGACCCATAAATGGGTTGGGCGTTGGTGTAAAGTACCGTGAGGATTTTTTTTTTAAACTCTCTTGGGCTGCAGTTTCTTATGATTGTGGCAACCTCTTCTTCATTTTAAACTGGCTGGACTCATCACTGATCTGAGGGGATGGAAATTAAACTTTTGGTTAACAGTGTGATCTGCCACTACCGGAGTGCAAAACTGCATCGATACATGATAGGAAACAGGGTTCAGCGAATACATCATCTATCAAAATTCAAAAGGTATGTGTAGATTGAAATAAATGTGGTGCATTATAATTCATATACTTCATTCAGTGCAATATTAAAAAAAAACACTGAGTGAATGGTATGGCATATTGTCAGTGCTACTTTGATGCATGCACGGTGCAAAGATGTACATTAATATTGCACAATTGAAGGAGACGTTGGTAATAAATTATGTATAATAAGCACTTACGACATTGTATGGTCTAAGCCTCTCTAGGGTATGGGCACTCGCCTCTTCAGGAAGAGACACCACACCTCCATTCCCCATCATCTAAGAATAGCACAATAAAATAGAAGACTGGACCAAGCATTGGCCGAGACAGCCATAAAGCCCATTACAACCGAGCTGGACGGAAAACAATAATCGTGATTCATAATCAACCCGCCTAAAGCATCAGGAACCCATTTCATTGGGGATACTTCTGCTAACGTTTGCTGCAAAAAAAACAACACATCCGCTGGCGAGTGAGTGACACACTTTGGTACACGGCGAAACTCACTTACCCTAATGGTGGCCTCCAGCTCTCCGATGCTTCTCTTTCCACCTGGTAGCCAGCCATAGGACCAGTGCTGCGAGAGGCTGACCTGAGCCACCAACGCCAACAACAACACCTGCACCAGCGCTCTGCTGCTCGACTCCATCAGAGCTGGAGACAAAGCCAGATTCATAATAGAATATAACGCTATAGTTCCCTCTCCATCAGCCCCATGGACTTGGCTTGCCGTATGCTCATAATGGTCAACTCGTGGACCCTGGGGTAAGAGGCATCATTAAAGTACAGTAAACTATGCTGCAGATTTGCAGTTAACAATAAGAGAATAATAATTGTAACTTAATGAACATGCAGAAAACGTAATTTTGAAAGGACTCACCTCTGTATTTGCCTAGTTAGCATGTGGCACATTAGCCAGGGGGTGATTTTATAGAGAGGGCAGACTGTCGTCAGGATTATAATCCTCTCTGCAGGTGTGACATGTTTACCCACTAATGGGACACAAAACACCACTAATGGAGCTGGCTTAGTGCTCAGATGTGCTGACGTCACCGTGTGGGTTAAAACACTACACGTAACTCATAAGATCCTCGTTCCTTGAAATCCTCCTACACGACATTTTCTTTCTTCAGTTTAAACAGACACGGGGGGGGGGGACAAATCCAACAAGACATTTTGCATCTCTATCGTTTATTGCAACCAGCATTTAGGAAACAAGTCTTAATTCCATACATATTCAAAAGAGGTAAAAAGTACCGAAACAAGATGTTTGTGCGTGACACTATCAAATGAGCTCCAGGACCTCTCTATAATGATCACTATGTCTTATAGCTTCAGCGGGAACCTCGTTAAGTACTCATTGCAGCACGTTTAACTGTGTTCAGAAAAGGCCCGTGGACTAGAGAGTCAGGTTATCTCTGCAGTAAATCGTAGTGATGGTTAACGGCCACAATACAATTATCATGTGTTACAGTAGCCTACATGACGGGGGCTCCTGGTACACACCCATCTCACACACTTATGATCCTGACGATGCAAACACCGGAGGAAAGGTTTCACCCAAACCTCGAACCTCCACAGTGAACATTCCACAACTTACAAAATAATAATGATAATAATAATAATATTGTGAAAATATATTCTATCTATTGTGCAAATATGATGGAATTATTTGTTCAAATCTTCAACAAAAAAAGGTGTTGTTCAACCGTGACAACGGCTGGACATGGATATTTCATATTTTGAGTAAGACTCTACACACTGTATCAGTGAACGGGGTTTTGTCTAATCTGTATTTCACTTCCACACTCGTTGGTTACACACTCGACCTCAACAGTCTGATGCTATGTTACAGCTGGACAGTGTATTGTACAATAGCAAACATAAAAATTGATAATAGGCAACAGCAAAACTTTAACAAAAAATATATTTTAGAACAGTTATTCCCTCTTGAACTGAGAACCTGGTTTATAGCTACTGAATTTGTTACTTGCGACATATGACTGTCATTTTTATTTTAGTTGTTAGTTTTCCCCCTCTTTTTCTCCCCAATTGTACTTGGCCAATTACCCCACTCTTCCGAGCTGTCCCGGTCGCTGCTCCACCCCCCTCTGCCGATCCGGGGAGGGCTGCAGACCTCCACATGCCTCCTCCAATACATGTGGAGTCACCAGCCACTTCTTTTCACCTGACTGTGAGGAGTTTCACCAGAGGGACTAGCACGTGGGAAGATCCCGCTACCCCGACCGACCGACCGACCAGAGGAGGCGCTAGTGCAGCGACCAGGACACATACCCACAACCGGCTTCCCAGCTGCAGACAAGGCCAATTGTGTCTGTAGGGACGACCGACCAAGCCGGAGGTAACACGGGGATTCGAACCGCCGATCCCCGTGTTGGTAGGCAACAGAACAGACCACTAAGCTACCGGACGCCCCGAGAACTGTCTTTCTAATGTAATGGCACCGCTTCATGCAGCCATGCATGTGTAAAGTCTCCATCTACATGTACGTGTACAGAGAAGTGGAGGGCTGTTCAAGATGTGATACTAGACAACAAGATGATTCAGTAGAATTATATTCAAAGGAAAGCATATTAATATGTTGCTCTGCTTGTTTCAAAGCGGGCTGATTAAATTTAATGGAGTTAGACACCAGTCAACTGTGTGATATTGCCACAGGCAAAAATAAAATAAAATAAAAAAATAAAGGACGAGAAGTGGAATAAAATTGCAACAGGCAGCAGCTGTTAAGTTATTCATTGAATACTAGTTAGAAGTGAGGTAATTTGCAGTGTCGGGTAAGTAATGCTGTGTATCCAAACTTACATTGTGTGGTTTTGTTTGAGCTAAACAAAAAAAGAAAATAAAAATAAAAACATTGTAATTTGTAAATTCCACTAAGGATATGTTTTCAGCATGAGCATTAATCATTCTTAGTAAACCTATCAGTCTACACACAGACCCCCCCTCTACCTCTCTCTCTCTCTCTCTCTCT
>NC_079223.1:24715282-24727782 GCF_029633865.1 Lampris incognitus | reverse complement strand
CTTTGTTGTAAGAGCTACAGGCAGTCCAAATAATGCACCGCTTATTTACTACTCATTTATTATTTATATATGTACATTAGTTGTTAGGCCTTAATCAACAAATCAACACCCCCCCCCCCAATTCAGTCTCTTTCATGCTCCAGGAATCTCTAGTGCCAGTAATGAGGAAGGTGGTTGTGTTCCATGTGTTAACATCCTTCGTTTGAAAGTAATTGCATGTTAACATGTTTGTTTATATCGGCTGGCTGTGTCACTCCCCCACTGAGCAGTGTGGACACATACGGCCACTGTTTGAATTTAAATTTATCGACCGGATAATTAGTCATATCGCTCCAACTTACAGCAGAATGGCACCATGGGAGATCAAAATTCTCCTTGTTAGATCAACACCCTGCAGTGGGTTTTTAAAGAAGCCATGTGTGCATGGCTATGCAAGTGGGGGGGGGGGGTTCTTTCGGCTGCCAAGCAGACTTGGATTCTTAAAAGTTTCGTCTGTGGCTGATTTTCTCTTGTGGTGAGTAAGGGTAAGGAAACATGACTGGTTGGCTTACCAATCAAGATGCTCACCAGGAAACATATGGGAGTGAGAAAGTTTTATTTAGAAACCCAAGTGTTCCCAAGAAGGATCAGCTCCATGAGAACGATCATGAAAGCCAAATTTCCACATCCTCCAAGGGAATATTGCTTTTTTTTTAATTCGATGATAGATGATTCATGCGTACACACTCTTCAATTTCCATCCTTGCTTACAACTAACAGGCTCCACATACTCATTGGGACACACACGGAGTACACAATGTGTGTGCTCATGCACAAACACAGATTTTCAATCTTCTGTTTGCATTGCAGCTGTTTAATTAACACAAGCTCAGTCCGTGTCTCGGAGATCTAAATGAATAGCAAGTGGGGCCAGTGAAAGAAGTATGGACGGCTCTTCTTCATGAGATGTCTGGCTGGTACACTTTTTATAGCTCCCTTTTAATGATACTCCGGCTGTAGTCTGTGGTCTCGGTTATATTGCTCCCTCGGTCAGACATGGATTTCATGCACAACTAAAATCAACAGACAATTGTCGGCATGTGCTCGAATGCCTAATAAAAAACAGGAGGTCCCATTTCACGCCCTTGTTGGGTTGTTATGTGCTATGGATGAATGGGGACTGGGAGCTCACGCTGTCGCGCAGCCTGTTTGAAGTTGGAAGGCGCTCCTTTGTGGAGCCATTGCTCAGTCTCATCTTCAAAGGCGTCAGCATCACACTCGGCATGTGCGAAAATGACGACAACTCCAGCTTGGAGGAGAGAGAGGGAAACTAAACAAATGTTTTGCCAGACAGTCTCAGTGATTTGTGTGCTGCTGAACACTTGATATACACTCCGAAGCTCCATGAAAGCCATGCATGCACATGTACCAGCCCAGAACCAAATAAAACACAAAAAAAAGGGCTGCGCTGTTTCTGACGTTTTTACAAGGGTTTTAGTCAAGGCCAACGCAATACAAAGATGTTCGGTGGTTAGGACCAACCCCAAGATCAAGACCAAAGTGATTCAGACAAAATTCAAGACCAGTAATAATTTATGGATCTTTTATACTGTAGCTATCCATCCATCCATCCATCCATGTCACGGGATGCTGGATATACGGGATATATACATACTATAGCAATATCAAAACAAAATACCCTCACATTAATCTGTATTCCAGTCAGAATGAGGTCCTACTCTGGTAAAATATCAGCACTTACATGAGAGCAATACTGTCTGGGGTAATTATATACAGTTGTTTTTTGTTAGCTTTACAATGTATTGATCACTTCTTGCCTAATTGAAATTTCCATACTGTTTAATTAATTATTTGTATTTTTTTAAAAGTCAGTAACCTTAAACTAAGGTACGTTGGTATGTCTACATATTTGAATGGTCATGGATGATTTTTCCTTTTTTGACCACTTTTACTAGTATATCACTGACATTGTTTTGTCAGTATATGTAAAACAACATTTGATAATTACTGATTTTTATTTCCCTTCCACTTCCTCACAGTATGACTTTCACGACAAAGTCAGATTTTATCTTGTTAACGTTACCTGCAGCACGGTGGCGCAGTGGTTAGCGTGGTCGCCTCACAGCGAGAAGGTCCTGGGTTCAAGCCCAACCTTGGGGGTTGTCCCGGGTCGTCCTCTGTGTGGAGTTTGCATGTTCTCCCCATGTCTGTGTGGGTTTTCTCCAGGTGCTCCGGTTTCCTCCCACAGTCCAAAGACATGTAGGTCAGGTGAATCGGCCATACTAAATTGTCCCAAGGTGTGAGTGTGTGTGTGTGTTGGCCCTGTGATGGACTGGCAGCCTGTTTAGGGTGTCTCCCCACCTGCCGCACGGTGACTACTGGGATAGGATCCAGCATCCCCGTGACCCTGAGAGCAGGAAAAGCGGTTTTGGATGGGCGGACGTTAGTTTGCGTTGCAGAAGCTGAGCTAACCAAACAGAGGAGAAATTACTGGTCGAGTTGCTAGCAAACGCTCACGTTAGCTCGAGGTAAAATTAGCTAATACAACTATTAACTTGTGTGGGTGCTTTACATATGCTTATACAGAAACTTGATATTGTTCAAGTAGTTTTTGATGATTGACTTGTTATGAAAATGGCAATACAGCCATGTGTTTCTGCTTTGTGCTATTTGTAGTGTCCAAATCTGATGATGACAGATGTTGCAGACATTACTACCATAGGCCTCCACATGCTCTGTCCTGTATGTCAATCCTTTGCCCTTCTGCCCTCCTCCAAGTGCCCAAGGCTCCAAGGCTTTGAGGGTCCAAGTTTGTAAAAAGACTACGGGGAAGTTGGTTAAATCATAGCCACCAGTATACTATCATCACGTTGTCACACCATTTTTCAGCTATTTGTCATTATATCACAGCTTTAAGCTTCACATAAGATGCAGATGTACTCGAGTCATTATATGTATCTTGCATAGCGTAACACTGTTAATGTAAGTGGGGTATTTGACATCACTCTGCAGGGAGCACAAAGCAAACATTTAACCAAGCTCCATACGGAAAACGCCATCTTTGCAAAACATTGGATAGCTGATGGATACATCTCAGTTCACTTCTTCCAATTTCCCTCATAATTGCTTTTAACTAAGGGTGTCCCAATTATTCCTCTGTCTCCTTATGCTGTTATGGCACACTTTAGTACTTAGGATAAACTGTGGAAAAACACAATTGTGGGATTTGGGGACATGGGTCTTTTTTTTCTAGATTTTAGGATGGAAGCTTGTGCAACGAGAGGAGGCTCTGGTTAGGCTTCCCATTCTCTGCTTGACGCCACTGACTTGTATTATATTCTCTATCCTCTAATGTAAATACCCCATTCTGTAGATATCTCAAATGGACAGACTTTTCCCGCTCTTGCAAATTAACAAAATTAGTTTGTAATAAGGTATATTTACGTGACTATTTATTTTGTATACAATTGAGTAAAATGACCAGAATTGGAAAAAGTGAAATTGGAAAAAATTAAGGGTTTAGAGGAAGTGAAGAGCTCAGTGCTGCAGTTCTGGCAGACTTTATGAAGTGAATGAGTAGAGAAGACACAAAGAAAAATAAGGCCAATTTCATGTCAACCGCTTTATGTTTGCTTCTTTGTTTTTTATTCCCTCCACTGCTGTCAGGAGATATTGTAAAAGCAGAGTTCCTCATAAACTGTGTGAATTCATTTATTATTGATGCTCTCTCCATGGCAGTGGTCATAATGCAGAGGCCTTCCCAGGGAATAACGCAGCTCCTCTGCATGAAAAAGCGAGAGCTTGCATTGTGTTTCAGCAGCACAGGACAAACAATCTTTATTAGCGTGGTGCAAGGTGTCTAAGGCCTGTTTGCTTTTTCTTTTTTCTTTTTTTTTTTGCAGGCTGGTCCGAAACATTATTTGGGTACTTGAATTACTGCAGATTTTACAGAGTAATATTGATCGATATTGCTGACTTCTTTCTCCACCTGGCCGTTAAAAGAGAAAGAGAAGACAATGTCTGAGTTTGCGGCATGTTCAAAATCTCAATGAATTTGTTAGGGAAGGAATCAAAATCACCGCAAACGGGGAGTAAAATTCAGCGTGAGTCAAAATTAAAGATATATTTTGCACTTTTAACGCTTCACCAGTGGTCATCACTCAGTCTTTAATCTGATCTGTTTCCAGGGAGTGGTCCAGGGAGGTCCAGATTGCGGGGAGCCATCTCTAAACTGGAGCGCTATGCGACCACAGTGCCACTGCTGCTGGAGGGCAAAGAGCGCAGACCTCTAAGCCAGCTCACGTCCAGGGTAAATATTCACAACAAGGCCACTAAGCAGACCTTGCTTCTTGCTAATGTATGGGTGCAGAGAGCTCAGCCAAATGGAGATCACTGCTTCTTTTGCTTGCTTTCTGCTGCATGCATCCCATCTACAGTATACCTCCCATGTCGCCCATACCCCGCCTGCCTGGTTTTCCTCTGTAGTCTTTCCTTAGCTCTGTTTATCCTCGTCTGATTCCCCTTTGTGGTATCACTACTTGCTTGCTCACCCCGCTTTGTTTTGGATAGGTTCTCTTTTGTTTGGTTAGTATGAACGAGCCCCTTAGGCAGTACATACAGTGAAGTTATTCCTGAAACTTGCCAGCCTTTCAACAGCTCTGCAAGGCAACAGTGCATGAAGACAACATACTGATATGATTTGGGATGTTGAAGCAGCACCGTCTCACACCGCTGACAAATGCCATGTCTATCTGTGGCCTATGAAGTGTTGGTACCAAGTCTGGCAGCAGCATAACCTACACAGTACAGGAGAAAGTCTGTGTGCATTGTAAGTTGTTGGCTGAAGATAAGTTGCATGAGCAGCTCACAGTATAGTGGTGCAGTAACTGAACACTTAAAAACGCTGGCAAGATTGAGAAACTGATAAATGTGGGGGCGTCCGGGTAGCATAGCAGTCTATTCTGTTGCCTGCCAACACGGGGATCGCCGGTTCGAATCCTTGTGTTATCTCCGGCTTGGTCAGACGTTCCTACAGACACAATTGGCCGTATCTTCAGGTGGAAAGCTGGATGTGGGTATGTGTCCTGGTTGCTGCACTAGCACCTCCTCTGGTCGGTCAGGTCGCCTATTCGGGGGCGAGGGAAAACTGGGGGGAATAGCATGATCCTCCCATGCACTATGTCCTCCTGGCGAAACTCCTCACTGTCAGGTGAAAAGAAGCGGCTGGCGACTCCACATGCATCAGAGGAGGCATGTGGAAGTCTGCAGCCCTCCCTGGCTTGGCGGAGGGGGTGGAGCAGAGACCAGGATTGCTCGGAGAGCGGGCTGATTGGCCAGGTACAATTGGGGAGAAAAGTGGGAAAAAATCACAAAAAAAGAAGAAGAAAGGAATTGATAAACGTGAGAGCTTTTTAATCCATCTATATTCATGTGCCTGTGTGGTCTACAGACAGCCTCGGGCAGGCAAACCGGCCCACTGAAGCTGAAACAGAAATGTCCCCGACCACACCATAAGGAAACGGCTCCAGATGAGGAGAATGTGTGGGTGTAGAGCATCCTCTCAAAATTCAATTTTTTTCATCTTGGTGTGAGGAAATATACAAGAGAAAGGCTGGGTTATTTCAATGTTCCTAATATTAATGTCTCAGTGGCGGTATTGTTCCTTGCTCAAGACCTTAAATCACAAAATGGCACCTTTTCAAAACTGAAGAAAAAAAATAGTTGCTTTAAACAAATTGTGTTTTGTATGGTGCAAAAACACCACGTGATAGCAGTCGACGTGAAAATGTCACTAATGTTAATAACTTGTGCTTTTTGCCAGTCTGACTGTAAAAACTAAAATCATGGTTAGGAACAGGGAACAGTTAATTTCTGGATTCATTAAAAAGTAGGCCAGCTAATTCTTACAGCCCTCGACTAGTAGCTGCTATACGGTAGCTGCCATAACGCTTTCCTCTTGCTCGGGAGACGCCAGCGCTTTAAAGCTGGCTAACTGCAAACTGTTCTCTTCAAATTAGAATCCCCGCCAGGGCAGCTAGTGATTGTCTAATCAGAGATTGCACTAAGACTTATTCCTACCCGTAAAAGAAATTTACTGGGCTGGTCCTGGTGCCGATAAAAAGTCGTTGAGTAGTCGTAAAGTATTGTAGAGCCATTACTTACAGTCTGCACGGATCGGATGACCCTGACTGAACTGTTCACACGTATATGTGGTTGTGTGCGCGTGTACTCACACACACACACACACACACAAACACACACACACACACACACACACACACACACACACACACACACACACACACACACACACACACACACACACACACACACACACAGAATCCTAAGGGGGTGCTTAACATCTCAATTTTGAGATGTTAAGCACCCCCTTCTATGTGTGTGTGTGTGTGTGTGTGTGTGTGTGTGTGTGTGCATGTTTGTTTGTTATGTTTCTGAGTCTGTGTAGGCCTATCAATGTACACATAGAAACATGTTTTTTGTGATAGCCTTTGTTATAAATCCCAAGAGCAATCTTTAGCCTTAGACCTTTATTTCCCATGAGCCTATATAGCCATAAATCAGCAGTGTGGAAAAAAAAAACACTGCACGTAGACAGTGGTCACCAGTGCTGTTTATATAACCCGACAATAAACTCCAAAATACCAGTCATCACTAGCTCGTTCTGTTTTGTAAACTCTTACAGATCATTCCGTCTTTTGAACCTTGCTTTTTTCATTACAAGAAAGAGTAATGGAAAAAAAATATATACAACATCTTCACTGATTTACCGCTTTACCTGTTCACCAGCTGGATCCATCATAAGTCTTTAGGAGATGAAGACGTAACTGCTGTCGAACCGTACGTGGTGCCTGAGAACTGCACACCCCAACAGCTCACTTCCTGTTGTACTGACTCCATTGTGCCTTTGCTGTATCCTGCTTATGTGTGTCATAGTAGGGCAAAGCTTCCCGCGTCACATTTTAGGGTCATCTCATCTGTGTCAAGCAGGATGGGCGAGACCTCCCCCCCCTCACCACCACTGTTGTCTGTTTGTGTTGCAGAATTATCCTTTGTCGCTCCGGCTATTGGTTCGTGCTGAAGGGGAACAGCTGGTCTTGGTGCTGGAGAAAAACGAGTGAGTCTTCTTCCGCCCCTCCATACCATCTTTAATTTTCAGCCCTATGTGTGCAAGGTTAAGGGTGCTCTCAGCTATGGCTGACTAGTTATATCTAGAATATGGCACACAGGGGGAAGTTGAATGAGTCAGGAATGTGATATAGCATAGTCAAGGAGGGAGAAAATAATATATCCTCCAGTGATAGGGTTCTTTTATGGTTCAGTCTCTCTCAGAGGGGCTTAAAGATGAAAGCTGATAAAGAATGAGGCAGAAGTGGGCTCTCTGAGAGCACGTGTGTGTGTGTGTGTGTGTGTGTGTGTGTGTGTGTGTGTGTGTGTGTGTGTGTGTGTGTGTGTGTGTGTGTGTGTGTGTGTGTGTGTGTGTGTGTGTACCCCCTTCTCCTTTGCTCTCCCTCAACTCTCATCATTCCACTCAATTCCAAACTGTGGAAAATAACACTGAAGCGTGAAACTGAGGGGATCCTGTGGAGTTTATAAATCTGTAGATTTGGCCCCACACACATGCACACACACACACAGACACACACACACACACACAGACACACACACAGGCGTTTCATATTCTGTACAAGCCAGAGCGCTACAAGCAATCAAGGAGACCGAGCGCTCCAAAAGGCCGAGTTTCGTGTCTGAGGGAATTTACAGTTTGACCAGAACACCGTTACTGACTCAGGCTTTGCTTCTGCCAACGTTACCTATCCGTGACAGCGAGCGGAGACATAATATTTAACCCTGGGTCTTTGTGCAACCAGACCCAGACAGCCCGCTGAGAGATGTCTTTCCAACATGGGCTTCTGTCGCTGCTAAAATGGGAATAAAATAGAGGTGACATTTTTTTTAAGTTTGTCAGGCCACTCCTTTGTCTTTGCCATCCTCTACAATATAAATGGTACCCATCTGACCCAAAAGGTCCACGGCCGTTAATTTATGAGCCTAATGCATTTAGCCGTGATTAAAAGCGATATATAAATGTTGCATATCATTTAGGCTGACTTGATAGCATCGCTTGTAGCGCTATTTCATCCTTTTGCCCTGCTGAAAGTATCCCACACACAGCATATCTTAAGTCATCTTTTGTTAGCTTGTCGTCGCACTCGAACCGACAACACATTCAGTCAGTCTGAAGATATAGTGAAATAATTAACTTCTAAATCCACCCCTTTCCCCCTTTTTGGCTTGTTTTTTTTTCCTCCCCTTTTTCTCCCTAATTGTACTTGGCCAATTACCCCCCTCTGCTGATCCGGGGAGGGCTGCAGACTACCACATGCCTCCTCCGATACATGTGGAGTCGCCACCGCTTCTTTTCACCTGACAGTGAGGAGTTTCGCCAGGGGGATGTAGCGCGTGGGAGGATCACGCTGTTCCCCCCAGTTCCCCCTCCCCCCTGAACAGGCACCCCGACCGACCAGAAGAGGCGCTAGTGCAGCAACCAGGACACATGCCCACATCCGGCTTCCTACCGGCAGACACGGCCAATTGTGTCTGTAGGGATGCCCGACTAAGCCGGAGGTAACACGGGGATTCGAACCGGCAAGCCTAGTGTTGGTAGGTAACGGAATAGACCGATAAGCCACCCAGATGCCCTTTTGGCTTGTTTTTAAGTCCTGCGTTCAGCTCTAAGTTTGTTTTCTGCATTACAAAAACGACTCTTGTTCTTATTACATCGTTTACATTGTTAAGATTGGACTCATACATACAACGTCTCGTCCCTTCACGGTGCTCCAAACCTTTATTCCTCATGCACTCGATGTGGGTATGTGTCCTGCTTGCTGCACTAGTGCCTCCTCTAGTCAGCCAGGGAGCCTGTTCGGGGGGGAGGGGGAACTGGGGGAAATAGCGTGATCCTCCGACGTGCTACATCCCCCTGGCAAAACTCCTCACTGTCAGGTGAAAAGAAGCGGCTGGCGACTCCACGTGCATCAGAGGAGGCATGTGGTAGTCTGCAGCCCCCCCCCCCCCTCCCGGATCGGCAGAGGGGGTGGGGCAGCGACCGGGACAACTCGGAAGAGTGGGGTAATTGGCCATATACAATTGGGGAGAAAAAGGGGGGAAAGCCAAAAAAAAATTCAAGTCGTTTTCTTGGATTTCATCCTAGCAAATATACCAGTCACCCTGAGTCCATTCCTTTTGTCCACAGCAACGTCTCACAAAAAATGTCTGACGTCTTTCCTGCCAATCATGCTCCTTATTTTACGCTTGTGTATATATCTATACCATCTGGAAATGTCATAAAATAATTCCTCTGCCCACAAATCCTGCATTTACCGGTGAAACACTACCCTGACTGACACGTCCGTCCCCATCCTCCGTCTCACCTCCGCTGACCGCAGAATCAGCTGAGTCATCTGTCACCGGGCCAGGGCCTGGTAGCAAGCTGCTATTCCCATCCGGCCTTTCCCCTGTCTGGCCAGATGTGTCCTCTGATACAACTTCGCCCTATCAGCCAGCTCAGCTCAGGTGGTTCCTGACCCCTGTGTGCATATCTAGCAAGGGCCGTCGCCATTATATAAGGAAGTCACCACTTTGTTAGAGATGCAAGGGATGTGTGGAGTGTATGTGTATGAACAGAATAATGAAAAAAGTTTGGCACGTTTAAATAAAATAGGGGTAAATTTGATTGAAATGAACTTTACTTGCGCTCAGGCTCTTTATTTTTTTCATTTTGTGCATGTAAAGGCAAAAGCATTTGACAGCCACTTTTCAGAAGCCATAAAACCTAAGAGTGATACAGTCCTATGTGGGGCTTTTTTTTATATGGAGTAATTTAATTCAACCTTTCAGAAGTGTAAAAATGATGGGAAAAGGTAGAGTGCACTTGGAAATTACTGGGCAATTTATAGCAAGTCAGTGTGAGCTCCCTGCATAAGTCACTTGTGCCAACACTTATTGGCCCGATGCGTTGGTAAAGTAAATTTGGATGCAGCAAACTTAAGAGTTTGGTAATTGGTCCCTTTTTGTGTTGAGTTATGGCAGGTCTGCTGTAAGTGCTCGTCTTTTTTTTCTTCTTGCTTTTACTTGATTGTGCTGAGCCCGCGCGGTTTCCTCATTTGGCGCTGCCCCAGTATAGCCCCAATCCCGAGCCAGTGTGAAATGATCCAGGTCCTGCCCAGTACAAACACACTACCTGTTCCAATTAATAAACTGCTGTTTGTTAGTGGCCTCATGGCCGTGTGCAACGTGTTCTTGCCTTCAGCAAGTACAGACCTACTTACAGACAGAGCAGCATGGGGTTCTGATGTGTGCGTGTGTGTGTGTGCGTGCGTGCGCGTGCGTATGTGTGTGTGTGTGCATATGTGTGTGTTTGTGTTTGTGCATGTCTCTGTGTGTGCGGGTGTATGTGCATGTGTGTGTGTCTACGTGTGTGACTGTGTATGTGTGCGTGTCTGTGTGTGCGTGTCTGTGTATGTCTGTGTGTGTGTGTGTGTGTGTGCATGTCTGTGTGTGTGCGTGTGTTTGTGTGTATGTGTGTGTGCGTGTGTTTATGTGTATGTGTGTGTGCATGTTTGTGTGTGTGTTTATGTGTGTGTGTGTGTGTGTGCATGTCTGTGTGTGTGTGTTTGTTTGTGTCTGTGTGTGCGCGTTTGTGTGTGTGTATGTGTGTGTATGTGAGTGTGTATGTGTGCATGTCTGTGTGTGTGTTTGTGTGTGTGCGTGTGCGTGTGTGTTTGTGTGTGTGCGTGTGCGTGTACTTGTGCATGTCTCTGTGTGTGCATGTGTATGCGTGTGTGCATATCTGTGTGTGTGTGCGTGTGTGTGTTTGTGTGTGTGTGTCTGTGTGTGCATGTATGTGTGTTTGTGTGTGTATGTCTGTGTCTGTGCATATTTGTGTGTGTGTGTTTGTGTCTGTGCATATTTGTGTGTGTGTGTCTGTGCGTGTCTGTGTGTGTGTCTGTGTCTGTCTGTGTGTACACATGTCTATGCGTGTGCGTGTGTATGTCTCCCTCTCTGTGTGTGTGTGTGTGTGTGTGTGTGTGTGTGTGTGTGTGAAAACATAGATGGTATACGATACACCAATGCTCCACTGAATTCTGGCTTAGGTAATTGTCTTTCTATGTACGTGTGATTGTGTGTTTCTGCGTGTATGTGTGTTTGTGTATACACCTTGTATAGTTTGTGCTTATTGTGAGATTCCTCAGCCTTCTTTAAATGTGATTTCCGAACAAGGCTTGTGCACTGTAAATGATGTAGCCTTTTATTACTTTTGTATTACACTTGTTCTGGCATTGAGAAGAACGAGCCCAGGTACACTCAACACAAAAGGGTTTGTTTGGTTTTTGGCCATAGAAATACTTTTGCCCCAAAAAAAAAAAGAAAAGAAGAAGTGTGTTTTGAGTTTGTTTTCGACTCATATTCTTTCAGTCACAGTAGTTTTGGTGCTGGCGTGCCGTCAGCTCGTACCTGAGTGGTACACTGGGAGGATGATTTGAAATGCTTGGCCTGTTTCCTGCACCCCAGCCCTCATTTATTCCCAAATACCTGGTATGTGCACCAGCAGTGGTTTTTATTTTTAACTCCCACAGAGCACAACAAATCATTGTTAAAAATGTACCAAGGCTCCGCTTTTACTTCCAAAACTTTGCAGTTGTTCGCCCCCCATCCGAGCAGGAGAGCTGTGAAAACAAAATAGGTGGGGGGTATTAAAATGAACTCTGCATCCACATGGGATTCAAAGTTGGTGCTGGGAGAATGCAAAACAGTGTGTTCACTGAGATCCCACGGCATGTGTGCACGGTCCTTATTCTGCAATTCCATATTGCCTTATGTCCATATACAGCAGAGGAAAATAGGTAACATTATACACATGGCCAAAAAAATGGAAACAGTTTTACCAACTGCCTGTCATATTTTCATTAGAGGAAGGGGGGGGGTATAAAACATTTGAGGTTTGCCATGTTGAACAGTGCAAACATCTGGACAGATGTGCAGGCGGTGCCAGCATGGCTGCTTTGATGTACAGCAGTGATCTATAGCCTGTTAGCCAGCCTCAAATGATAAATGACAGACGTACTATATGGGACATTTTCACATTAGTCTTGATTAAAGACCTGATTAAAGACTTCACCAAGACTTCATCCAGTCCAACGGACAGCTGAGTTGACGGATGTGTGTGCATGCATGTGTGTGTGTGTGTGTGTGTGTGTGTGTGCGTGCATGTTTGCATGCATGGTCGCATGTTTGCATGCATGCTCACATATGTGTGTTTGTGCGTGTGTGTGTGTGCGTGTGTGTGCACGACTGTACAAGTGTGTATTTAGCTTTATGTTTGCAATGTGTGTGTGTGGGTTGGTGCATGCGTACATCTACAAATGGTACTGTAATTGTTTGGGTGGAGTAAAATAAAGTCTGAAGCTGTAGTTCACTTT
>NC_079223.1:24702782-24705282 GCF_029633865.1 Lampris incognitus | reverse complement strand
CCCGTATGAGGACACTTCCTTTCATTCTTCTCTGGCAGGAAAGAAGAGAGGAAAAGAGCCCTTCCGAACCACAGGGCCATCTTTAAACATCATTATGTTGATGACACACTTCCCCATAGCAACATCCTCAATGGGCTTCTCAGCGGGAAAGAACGATGCCCTCATAAAGAATAACGCCGTATAGAAGACTGACAATGCCATGGTCTGTCTCAATACGTGCTGGCAGGAAAGAAAAGGCACTCATTTGGGAGGGCCCCTTGCCAAGCAAAGAGTGATCCCAGGTTCCTTTGCAGTGTAATTGGATCTGTCAAGAGTGGAAGATAATTTGAACTGTGCATGCCTCTGTCTTTCAGCGGTACTCCTCATGTTGAAAATCATTGGCTGCTAGCTTGCTTGCCTGTCAACTCTAATGCCTAATGGAAGCTGCTTATAGAGCTTTCCAACAGTCTTGGTGTAAACAGTCAGTAATGACGGCTTTCCTGGCAGATTAAATAAGCCCCAAGATGACCAAATGACCTCCTTGGGGTCAGAAAGGAGAGAGCTGCTGTGGATGTTGTTGGGGCAAAAACAGCATCCATACTTTTACTGTCCAGCACATCCATCACTTCCCAGCTGTTGGTTGCCTCTTTTTCTGTACTGCCTTTGCTGTGCTCATCTCCCACTCTCTCTGATGTGTCCCCGTGACCCGTCTGTTTCTCTTTCCATCTGCAGCTTTATCAATTCCCCTCGCTTCCTTCCTTCTGTTCATTTCCCTCGCCACCACTGCTACTCCTTCATAATGCACACATCTGTATGCAGATGCATGCTCGTGTATTTATGAGGACATGCTTGATCTCTGTGTAGTTTTGTCTGTCTGTGTATGACTGTACGTGTCTCCGCGTCTCTGTTTGCACATTGATTTGCTTCTATCTGCCTTCAGAATCTGTCTCTGCCCTATGTGTTGAGCCACACACCACAATTTTCTCAGCGTGCAACATGAGCAATGCCACCAATGGGGCATGTTGGATCTGAGGCTTCTGCTCGACACCAGCATTTTTATGCCCTCAGACGCCGATGCCAAGTCTGGACCCACTTCACTGTGAATGTCAATACTCTCTGTCATATATATATATATAATGCAGTCAATTAGCTCAGTATTGCCTGGTTAGATGCAAATCACCTCAAGCCAGTTTCCTTTTTTCTTGTTATGTTCTTGGCATTAACTTTTTACACAGCTACTATATCTACTACGAATATATATATCAGCCAAATATATATATCTGGGGTCAGGTCAGGTTGGGTCGCGGTGTCAGCAAGCTAAGTAGGGCACTCCAGACGACCCTCTCCCCAGCAACGCCCTCCAGCTCCTTCTGGGGGATCCCAAGATGTTCCCAGGCCAGATTGGACATGTAGGCACTCCAACGAGTTCTGGGTCTACCCCGGGGTCTCTCCCCAGTTTGACGTGCCCGGAAAACCTCCAAAGGAAGGCGCCCGGGAGGTATCCTAATCAGATGCCCGAACCACCTCAACTGGCTCCTTTCGACATGAAGGAGCAACAGCTCTACTCCAAGCTCCCTCCGGATGTCTGAGCACCTCACCCTATCTCTAAGGCTGAGTCCAGACACACTATGGAGGAAACTCATTTCAGCTGCTTGTATCCACGATCTCACCCTTTCGGTCACTACCCAAAGTTCATGATGATAGATGAGGGTTGGAATGAAGATTGACTAGTAAATTGAGAGCTTTGCCTTCTGGCTCAGCTCCCTCTTCACCACAACGGTCCAGTACAACATCCGCATTACTGCTGGTGCTGCACCAGTCCACCTGTTAACGTCCCGCTCCATCATACCCTCAATCGTGAACAAGACCCTGAGATACTTGAACTCCTTCACTTGAGGCATCGACTCATCCCCAACCCGAAGGGGGCAATCCACCATTTTCCAGTAGAGAACCATGGTCTCAGACTTGGAGGTGCTGACTCTCATCCCAGCCATTTCACACTCAGCTGCAGCCGCCCCAGTGCATGCTGGAGGTCACATTCTGGTGAACAAAACCACATCATTTGCAAAGAGCAAAGATGCAATTCTGAGGTTCCCAAAACAGACACACACCTCACGTTGGCTGCTTATTGAGATCCTGTCCATGAATATCACAAACAGAATCGGAGACAAGGGACAACCTTGGCGGAGTCCGACACCCACCGAAAACGTGTTTGTTTGTGCTGAGAATGTGGACACAGCTCTCACTTTGGTTATACAAGGACCGGGTGGGTTGTAACAACTGCCCCGGTACCCCATACTCCTGCAGTACCCCCCACAGAGTGCCCCGGGGTACACGGTCTAAGCCTTCTCCAAGTCCACAAAACACATGTAGACTGGCTGGTCAAACTCCCATGCCCCCCTCAGCACTTCCGCAAGGGGAAAGAGTTGGCCCGTTGTTCTGCGGCCAGGAAAGAATCCACATTGTTCCTCCTGGATCCGAGGTTCGACAATCGGTCAAACCCTCCTTTCCAGCACCCTAG